>NW_021332995.1:0-220 GCF_001605985.2 Dendrobium catenatum
GTTTAGGTGTTAGATAAGTAAATAGAGAAGTTTTAAGTGTTATGTATGTAAAAATCCCTAATTATAATTATAATCAATTATTTATAATTAATTATTATTAAATATAATTAACTGTAATTAATTATTATTAATTAGCATTAATTATTATTAATTATGATTAACTATAATTAATTATGGTTAATTATGATTAATATTAATTAATGGTAGAAATAACGTAACT
>NW_021332996.1:0-864 GCF_001605985.2 Dendrobium catenatum
TTGGTTTATATATAGTAAATATTTTTAATTATATATATAAATTTCATAAATTTTAATTTTAAAATTAATTAAACCCTATTTTTTATAATTATGCCTCTTCAAAATTGCGTTAAAATTACAATTAGACATGCCTTGAGGCACGCCTTATCCCAAACTAAGGTGTAAGCCTCATTGACTTGAGTTTTATAATTGTGTTGAGATGGGTCTCTAATTGTGCATGTTTAAACCATGAATGTAACATAGCATCATTAACATCAAGCCAACTAGATAAGTCTTTTGCTGAGTCAATGTGAATCCAATTGGTTCCAAAAGACGGGCATAGTTCAATTGTCGAAACAACTTTATCACTTTTGCATACCAACCAAACAGCAACCAATGGGTTTCCTTAGATTCGCTTAGGATAGATTGATTGAATGCATAAAGCTTCCACTGGCAATTGAGTTTTCATAGGATTTCTCATTACTCGCTTCAGCATTCATACTTCTAATGTTGCTAGACATTTCCACTAACAACTGATTTGCAGCTTTTGGATGATTTCCTATGAGATTCCTCTATTTGGCCACCTCGATCCATCTGCGACTTTCAGAAATCAGCAACTAATTCCTCTATTCTGGCTAAATACAATATTTTTCCTTAGTTTAGCTAACTTGTGGCAACACTATAACTTTCTAGAATCTGCAGTTGTCTTCTACTTTCAGGTTTTGTCACAGCTGATGCAAACAAGTTCTCTCTGCTTCAGCAATTCTTGCAGCTTCCATATGATTCTGTTCAATTTATGTGGCTTACTGAGTCCAACAGGAATTCCAGCTTCTACTGACTATGTCGTGCAGGTCCAGCAATTTCCACTTCTACTTCCTATGGCTT
>NW_021332997.1:0-277 GCF_001605985.2 Dendrobium catenatum
TCTCTCTCTCTCTCTCTCTCTCTCTCTATCACTCTCTCCCTCTCTATCGGGGAAGGTAATCTGTAGTGGGGCGGAGAGCCTAGCGGGCTGTGTTAGGTGGAGGATATGCACGGGCTCGGATGTTGATGTGCTCAATCATGTGTGGATTTTGGATATGGCCTTATCTCGTTGGCCCACTTTTTGCAATGTTGATATGGCTCAGGATTGCACTGTTGATGAATTCATTACGGGCGAACGGAGCTGGAACAAACCAAAGCTTTTGATATTCTTTGGTGAG
>NW_021332998.1:0-983 GCF_001605985.2 Dendrobium catenatum
TGAATATTTAAAATGCCCCGTCTCGTAGGGACATTTCTGATAGGCTTTTTTGTTTTTGAGAGTTTAAATATTTATTTGGGGATCTCGGCACGCAGCGCGATGTCGACCCAAATAAATATTTAAAATGCCCCCAGTCTAATGGGGGATTTTGATATGCGTTTTTGCTATACAAGAGAATTTCAAAATATAAATATATGCATGCTCTGATAACTATGCACATAAAACTTTGATAATTGCAAAGTATACCAGCCATGAAATTTTCATGCATGATACTTCTTTAAATGTCGACCGTTGATAGGCGGCATGGGTCTCTGACCGTTCAGATCAATCAACTGATATGCTCCTCCTTGGTACACCTTCTCGATGACGAAGGGGCCTTCCCAATTGGATACGAATTTGCCACCAATTTTTCGGTGTGGAATGATTGATCTTCTCAGCACCAGGACCAATTCCCCTTCTTGAAAGGTCCGAGGACGCACCATACGATCTAATGATTTTGCCATTCTTCCTCGGTAGATTTCAAGGTTTTGTTGAGCTTGTAACCTGATTTCATCAAGTGCATCAAGCTCTTCCATTCTGAGGCGAGCATTCTGTTCTTGAGTGAGGTCATTCTGGATTGCTACCCGGAGTGACGGTAGTTCAATCTCCAATGGTAATACAGCTTCAACACCGAACACCAAAGAATACGGAGTAGCTTTGGTTGGCGTCTTGTAGGTTGTACGATAGGCCCATAGAGCTTCTGCCATTTTCGTATGCCACTCCCTTTTGTTCTTTGTGAGGATCTTCTTCAACAGCTTCACCAGCGTCTTGTTGAAGGCTTCTGCCAATCCATTTGCTCTTGGATTGTATATGGATGAATACCGCCAATCGATTTTGTGCCGATCAACGAACTTGTAAATTTTTGTACTCTTAAATGCAGTACCATTGTCTGAGATTATTCGGCGTGGCACACCGAATCTGTAGACGACATTGTGTGTGAAAAA
>NW_021332999.1:0-344 GCF_001605985.2 Dendrobium catenatum
ACCTTACATCCAAAAATATGCAAATATGAAAGATTAGGTGTTCTCCCCTTAAGAAGTACATAGAAAGTCTTATGTAATTTGAATATAATATTTACCTTATTTAGAACATAACAAGTCGTACTAATCACTTCAGCCTAAAAATATTTTAGAAGTGAGTATTTTGCCAACATGGCTCTTGCGGTTTCTATCAGTGTTCTATTTTTTCTTTTGACTACCACATTCTATTGAGGGGTTCCAGGTGCTAAAAAAGTATGATCTGTTGCAAATTCAGGTCCATGAACTATGTTTTGATGATTGGCAAGCACTCTTACTTGACTTGGACTATCTTTTACTTCTGACTTTTC
>NW_021333000.1:0-305 GCF_001605985.2 Dendrobium catenatum
GAATCCAAGGGATGATTCCTTGGGCACCCAAGAGACCACTCTTGGAGATCCAAGTCTTGGGCTCACTTGGGTTAGCCTTTTTTCTTGACCCAAGTGACCAAAGAGAAGTCTTCTTTGAACCATCTCTCAACCATAATCAAATTGAATCCAAATTAAGGTGTCATTGGGTCCCCCTTGACCCAATGCACCTCCCTTGACAAACCCAGCCCTTGGGCTCACTTGGGTTAAGAGTTAGGCTAACCTGAAGTGTCCAAAACCACTTGGGATTCAGCCAATTCTTCTCCTAAGTCAAATTGAACTTGACC
>NW_021333001.1:0-266 GCF_001605985.2 Dendrobium catenatum
GTGCTCCCCGATTTACCTCATTTAAGGAGCTACAAATATCATTTGAGAAAGCTGATTGGAAGAAAGTTTGGGTGATGATTTACTGTGAGGCCGTCCATCATTGTTGAAATAGTAGAAATGCTCTTAAATATGGGAAAGGCTACTGTTCTTCAGGAACTATGGATGCCAGCATTATGGAAGTTCTTAATCAAAGTTATTTTTTGATGCATCTGGAGCAATGGGATACTTATCAATCCTTTGGATTGTTTAATGTGTCATCTTGGTGT
>NW_021333002.1:0-403 GCF_001605985.2 Dendrobium catenatum
CTTGGGGTGAAGATGGCTTTAAGAAGACTGAGAACTTTAGATTTCCAGAGTTTACTGGAGTCAGCTGCTAGTAAATTGAATACTTGGGGAAAGAGATGCATTTTGCTGGAAGGTAGATTGGTCCTTGTTAAATTTGCCTTCTTATCATTACCTTTGTTTTTATCTTCTCTCTCTCTTGTTCCTTTGAGCATTTTAAAGGAATTTGATAAGATGTTGTTGACCTCATTTTTGTATGAGGTCACCTGGACCAGTCCTGACCCCAGATCAATTTATTCTCTAGACCAATCCAAACTCTAAGATCCTCATAGAATCCCGGCCTTAGGATTTATTCTAGATCATAGGATCAATCTAGACCCCGGACCCTAAGATCTACCTTGACCTTAGGATTCTCCCAAATCAATCT
>NW_021333003.1:0-238 GCF_001605985.2 Dendrobium catenatum
TACAAGAGCGTGTATGGGGCCTTCAGCAGTACCCATGCAGCATAACAGCAGTGACTCCCCACCACGCTACAAGAGCGTGTATATGGCTCTCCCACCTCGTCGTATGCGTCGCACCGGGCTCCCTCCTACCGTGCTACAAGAGCGCGTATAGGTGGTTCTCCGGTCCGCTGCAAACGTCGAGAATGGGATTTCGGAACATCATACCTTTCGTAGCAGTGTCGGCGGTGTCGGTGTAGAG
>NW_021333004.1:0-326 GCF_001605985.2 Dendrobium catenatum
TGTGTAACTTGGAGGTTCCACATTCATAGGTGCCCTTGAACATTTGGTGTTCAAAGGGGAATGACCATTCTTCTAGATTTGGGCTTAGGAGAATGAGAGGATTTTCTACAATTCTTAAGTTGTAGAAGAGAGAAACAACAAGCAAATTTTGGATTTGCATGTTGAAGGGATTCCTTGGACATTGGGTGTCCAAGGAGGAGCCTTCATTTGCTTATTTAGTGACTAAGCAAATGTTGAAGACTAGGATTTGAATCTTATATCTAAGGGATTATTCATTGGTTTGTAATCCAATAAATAGAAGATTTGATAAGCTTCCTACAACTTTG
>NW_021333005.1:0-302 GCF_001605985.2 Dendrobium catenatum
TGTTCATTGCTCACTTGACATAAATGTAATGTAATATCATATAAGAAGTTGTGGAGTACCTTTACTTGATTGTTGTGCTGCAGAGCTAGTGGATGTGTGTGGTGTAGTACTAGTGGATGTGCCAACTTGATCTACTTCTCCCCTTAAGACATCCACACTTAGATCTTCTAACTGTAAGTCTGATAATGGCAAATCTGTCTCATCATCTATGAACCACTCATTATCAGACGACACATCATCACACACTAATGGGTCCTCATCATCATTCAACCCCTTATTCCTCAACCTCCTCTCTCTCAACA
>NW_021333006.1:0-222 GCF_001605985.2 Dendrobium catenatum
ATTCCTACAACAATCTCTACAAATGCCTGTTGATTGATATGACAATATTGGAGACCAGCAGTCAAAGATCCACCCACCACAAGCAAGTGCAATCGTCAACCACCTGAGATTGGTGAAAGGCGGTCGTGACTAAAGGACAGTAGCTCTCCTACGAATACTTCTAGGAGGTCATAATTGATACAGAGGTCCCCTGCAAATGGATACTTGTGGATAACAACAGTG
>NW_021333007.1:0-277 GCF_001605985.2 Dendrobium catenatum
AGGATGCTAAGTATTAAAACTGAGTATAATATTTCCCGTGAGTATTTTAATGACGTTATTGGTCTTATGAAGGAAACTAATCTAGCTGGTAATTTAATTCCCTCAGACTTGTACCGAATAAAGAAATTAGTATCCAAGCTGGGTCTCACTGCTACAAAGATTGATTGTTGTATCAATGGATAAAGGTTTGATCCAATGCGAAAAGTATTAGCATGGGGTCCAATGCGAAAAGTAAAAACATGACCAATATATATAGTGAATGGGTTCAGATTTCATA
>NW_021333008.1:0-253 GCF_001605985.2 Dendrobium catenatum
CTTCCATCCTACGGATATGATTAATCTGACCATTATCTAGTCAGCCACTAATAATTTCCTCGCCAATCAGAGAGCGCTGCATGTAAAGCGCCGACTTATTGGGTAATTAAGGGATCAATTTCACAAAAATTTATAGAAATGTAAAAAAATTAAGATATCTCAATCCATATGGCCGATTTAGGTGTTCTTAGGCTCAACAAAAAGATCTCATAGAGATCAACAAAAGCCCTATAGTCCTAGACCCTAATTGCAT
>NW_021333009.1:0-267 GCF_001605985.2 Dendrobium catenatum
CTCTTCCATCATGCTTATTTAAGACACTTTACTCATTATTTTTTGAAAAATCATAAAACAGGTTTATATCTGAAGATCTAAACAATATATCATTGACATATATTTGAACAATGAGTAGTTATTCTCCTACTTTCTTCATAAATAGGGTGGCATCTACACAACCCTTAATAATGCCTCTATCACAGAGAAATGTGCTTAGCCTTTTATACAAAGTTTTTGGTGTTTATTTAAGTCCATATATTACCTTCTTTAACTTGTACACATAAT
>NW_021333010.1:0-217 GCF_001605985.2 Dendrobium catenatum
GACAAATTATCTCTTAATCTACACAATTTCTCGGCATTTTCTTCTTCTTATCTATGCAAGAAATCAAAGCCACAGTATTTCACTAATCACAAAATAAATTTTTTTCTTAACATTCAATCATAAAAGAACTTTAATGAGAAAAAAACTCTGTAATTTTCAACAATTCCATATTATTTTCTAGTGACCACATATGCAAGAAATCAAAGCCATTCTCACC
>NW_021333011.1:0-421 GCF_001605985.2 Dendrobium catenatum
ATAAAATCTATAATTAATTAGACTCATAAGAATAATTAAATAATATTTAATGAATTTTAAGAAGCCATTTTAACATTTAATTTCTAAAAAAAATGGTTTTTTTATTGATTACTCGTTATGATGTGATGGCTAAGTGTTCATTGACAAATAAATAAATTGAGCTCATAATCTATATTATTTTTTAATTGGAAATTTTTAAAAGGGGAAAAATCAAGGGATCATTAGTCCCCATTGATCATATAATTTATTTTCAAACACTTTTTATATTTTTATTGATATCAAAATTCACAAGTTTCAGCCTTGTCCGATTCCTCTCATTGAGATAAATATTAAGGAATAAGCATCATTATTTGAAGGTTGATTGGCTCTTAAAATGTTTTCATGAAATAATGTTCGATTATACCATAAATCTATAATGGAC
>NW_021333012.1:0-881 GCF_001605985.2 Dendrobium catenatum
AGATTTAGGGTTTGTTTAGGACAGCTTTCTTAATGTTTTCTAAAGCAGTGTTTTAATTAAAAAAGTTTTTGAATTAAAATTTTTTGTACTAAAAACTTATTTTAGCAAGCAATGAGAAAGCTGACCTAAAAGATGCCTTAAGTATTCTTTGGGGTACCTTTATTACTGCTTCTTAAAATATTTTTTAATACAAATTCTAATTTTTATACTAAAAAATTATTTTCAGAAGCAGTAAGAATGTCGTCCTAAACAAAATCTTAGAATTTAATGAAGCAACATTTTACAATCATATATTTTAGAATGCGGTAGTACTAAAGTAAACAATTATTTGTTAGAATGGGGTAGATATAAAATTACAATTCTCCACACAAGTCGAGCGCACGTGTTTGATATTACATACCCCCTTTAACATGAAGTTTCAATGCATCATAAAATTGAAGTAAGAGTTATGAGAACAAGTTGCATGAAAATTACAAAACCAATGTTTTTTGGGGAGGGTCATCAATTTAGGTAGCTATTCACAAAAATATTTTTAAAGATTATTAAGAACCTCTGTATCTTAACTTATATATTTATTGTTATGCATTGATTTAGTTTTAGGATATATTTTTCATACATGCTACCACACCCTTGTACATCACTATATATAGAGGCCTTGTATGATGTATTGGTTGGGAAAAATTAATAAAGCTTTAGGTATTTTCCTCCCCAATTGCTGTCTATCTCTCTCCCTCACTCTCCCTCTCTATCTCTTGCAAGAAAGATCTCAATATCTTCCTCCTTGGTTTCAACAAATTGGTATCAGAGCCCTGGTGGCGATCTCGAAGAAGGAAGATGTTCTTGAGGTGAAGCAGTCGGACCACAAGGCGGCAAGATGGTCG
>NW_021333013.1:0-203 GCF_001605985.2 Dendrobium catenatum
TGAAAGACTTTTCTTGTAATAAATTTACTTTATGAGAAATATTTCAATATTCAATGAAGAGAATGTAGGTTTTTAATGGAAGATATAAAAATTTTTGTACTAAAACTTCATTTTATAAAGCAATAAAAAAGCCGTCCCAAACGAAGCCTTATTTATGATCTCACCTTCTATGGAGAAATGCTTTATAAGCTTATTTTTATAAT
>NW_021333014.1:0-209 GCF_001605985.2 Dendrobium catenatum
TTATTTATTACGTCATCCGGTTCGACCGGTCGAACCGTGAACCTCTCCCTCTTCCGGTTTGTTGTCCGGTCCAGTTTTCACAACCTTGGATATAATATTTAATTATAGTATTTTAGATTAATAAATTTAAATTGCATATTTTTCAAATGAGACTCTTCATGGTAATGTGATTCAATTCATATTCATCCCAAGATCTTTGTCTAGCTTTA
>NW_021333015.1:0-249 GCF_001605985.2 Dendrobium catenatum
TCCAATCAGTAAGTGCTTTCAGTCAATGTCTATCCATTGTAGCAGTGTCTATCAATCAATACTATTAATTCAATAAATCGTGAATCAATACTATCAGTTCAATCAATCGGGTCGTCTAGTCAATTCGTTGTATCTATATCATTCTTACAAATCAGTCAATCCAATTTAATACGATTACTACCGCAGCGAGGACGGTTCAATAATGACGACATAATGCTACAATAGGAAAATCATCCCAATCAATAAAGC
>NW_021333016.1:0-272 GCF_001605985.2 Dendrobium catenatum
CCTGTGGATCTCTAGATATTTACTCTAGATGTCACACTAAGGTCTTCATTTAGTGGATCTCCAAAATTCGTTTGGATGTCACACTAATCTCCCTTTCTCTTTGACTCTTTTAGATGTATACATAGATGATTGAGATACTGATTTCCTTTGTTTTGTGCTTTGTGATGCGGTCATTGATAGAGAATTACCTGATTTGTCTTTGTTGACTTGTCAGGTGGTTTTTTGTACATTCGGCCTTATGCTTCTAGCTTTGGCGGGCTTGTTGAAGGAGT
>NW_021333017.1:0-338 GCF_001605985.2 Dendrobium catenatum
CTAAAGGATAAGAACTTCAACAAACAATATGCAATTATTTAATTAATAACAGCATATCAGAAGAAATTTAAAGTTTTTTTTAACTTATCCTATCATATTTTTTTATGCACATAGTGATAATCAAAATGAAAATAGGTACTTAAGGAACTTATAGGGTCTTATTAAGAATCTAATTTTAATTTAAATCTAATAACAAATATTATTTTTTAATATTTTCTAATAAAGTCTTTTTTAACTCTATTACTATATTTCTTTATATATAGCGGATCTAATACATTTACTCCTCTAGCAGGAACATCAGAAGGTTGACATTTTATGCGACGAAAATATTTATGGCA
>NW_021333018.1:0-3352 GCF_001605985.2 Dendrobium catenatum
TTATATTGAAACCCCATAAAGACGAAAAACCACCAAAATAATTCTTGCCGAAGATTCATTGGATTTAGGCTAATATTAATACTTATGTATAAAATTATCATGAACACAACTAATCTCAATGCATATTCAAAGACTCCCATCCTGACATAAATTTTCATTATATTTTTACATAATTTTTTTCGTCCTATTAAAATTTCATCACAATTAATGTCTTAACAAGATTTTTTTATTAAATTATAGATAATTTTTTTTAATAAATTGGTTGATTCTTATACAATATATAATAAAATAAGTCATCATATCGCATAGATTGTGTTAGGAAAGCATCTAGCATTTTTATAATGATTTTTAGCATTACAAACACCTAAATATAAGTAGCCAAATAATATTTTAGTTACCCATCTAGAATTACATCACTCACCCGAGCTTTTATACTAATATAAGAATGCCTACAAGTCTCCTTAAAGAAAATCTAATGTGGGTTTCAATTGGAATGATTTTTTACTGCTTCTTATAGCAACTTATTAGTACAAAAATTTAAATTTTGTACTATAAAATTATTTTTAAGAAGCATTAAAAAAGCCATACCAAATAAAACCTTAGTCTATGTTTGATTTTCAATCAATACGAATGGCTTATATATTTAGTTAAAACTTTTTTATTTCATAATTGATTATTAAAAGGCCACAAGAAACAGGAAAACACCTAGCGAGAAAAATGTAAACACCAAATGAAATGACCCAGGAAAAGGAAATGAGACTTCCTTGAAGATGAATCAATCGCCGGAGGCTCCAAGAAGGACAACACGAAGGAAAACGAAACACATCGCATCGCTATATTGCTGCTCCGTCCTTTCTAAACCAGGTGGAAAAGAGGGAGGAGCATACGATCCATTTGCTGCGCCACTTGCGTGTGTGTTGTCCGTATGTGATTGAGCGAAAGGGAGACGGAGGGCGCGACCTATGGATCTCTTGCTTATATTAGTTTAGGCTGACTAATTTTTTTTATTATTATATATTATATGAAATAAAATAGCTTATTAGGTTGACTAAATTAGGTCATAAAACGTTGACGAATTAGGTTTATGTTAGAATTTTAATTGAGTCATTGGATTCAATTACAGTAGTTTTATTTTTTATTAAAACACCCATGTCATTTGGGTCATCATGGGTTTAGCCCAACCTAAGCATAGTCAATGCATTAACGGCTTAGTAGATTGGATTAAAAGATACCTACAAAGTCCATCAAATTTACCCTAATAACTAATGTATAGTGCTTGAAGTACTATAGATGATCAAACTTCTTAAGTGAGTCAAGGCACTCGCCTCCTTTGGGATTAAATTGAATCATGGTTAGGTCACTAAAGTATATTGGCATTGGCCATAAAATGAATGATTTTAGAACTAAAATAAGAGTAAATCTTTTCTAAGAAATTTCCTTTTCCACACAAAAAATCACTAAACAACTGAATCAATAACAATTTTTTACTATAATGCTCTATTAGGCTTCATTTGGGGGACGAATTTCTTACTACTATTTAAAACAAATTTTTAATACAAAAATTAAGATATAATAGAAAAATCGTCTCAAACAAAGTCTTAATCAACCAGATTTAAATTTTAATATATTATTGACACGTCATAATGAAATTATCTTGATTGGGCACGAATCTCGGCGCAAAAATCAAGTTGGAAACTTCAAAAATTAAATCCGGATACATCCGAACTCCGATTTCAATAATCTTATAGTCAAACTGAGCGTCTCGGAAATACGAATCCAACGACACCAAATTCAACTCAATCCAAGCCCAAATGAGCCCAAATCAAAGACTTGAAGTGTTATTGGAAGATTCGAATCACAATTTGAGTTACCAAACGGTCTCCGATTTTAAAAGAGCATATACTCGAATTGAACGACTCGACGAGACAAATCCAACGAGCCCAAGATTACCAAATTCTGAAATCATTAAGGCCTCCAAATGCCTGACGAACGGTCCATGATCAAGGGGTTCAATATCGGCCGTCCATCCAACCACTCCCCATTTACCCTTGATCTCTAACCTATTTATGGGGCATGCCACTCCAGAAAATCTATAAATAGACCCCTCATTTCTCTTGAAAGGGGGATCTAGCAAGAAGGGAAGAAGAGAAGGAAGAAGCTCCTTCTCGACCACCGACGGAACCTCGTCGGACCACCACAGGAGCTCGCCGGACCACCGCCGGAACCTCGCCGGACCACCACCAGACCATCGTCGGAGCTTCATTCCACCACCACCTCAAGGCCCGACGTTCAGGCCCGACGTTCTACTGAAGGCCCGACGTTCAGGCCCGATGTTCTGCTGAAGGCTCGACGTTCAGGCCCAACATTCTGCTTAAGGCCCGACGTTCTACTGAAGGTCCGACGATCTGTTCAGGCCCGACGTTCTGCTGAAGGCCCAACGTTCAGGCCCAGTAGGCTCAAATGGAGTTTGATTAACAAAATCTAAGAAGGAATGATATATGACCCAGTAGGCTCAAATGGAGTTTGATTAAGTATTTAGCTATGATAATCTAGATGAACGATCAATAATTTAATATTTGACATTGTGTTAATAATTGATATATCTCCCTGAAAGAAGAAAATATCATTTTTTTATCAATTATTCAAACATGATGATAACGAGTGTCATTGATTTTGTTTTTTCCAAAAAAATAATTAATTTGAGTTTTTGAAAATTAGATGTGGGTTCTAAACCGACTACAAACTCAAGCCCTTGTAGTTAATTACAATGTAGGGATGTTAAATTCCTTATGAATATTCTCGATTAGAATAACGACATAAATTTTACTTTTAAAACTTTTTGAGGTGTGATATCAAAAGAAGTGAATTTAGAATCTCAACTTGGATTTGATTGAGTTTGAGCAAATATTTTGGAGATCGAAGGGGGAGGAGTAACAAGCACTTTAAGATTGTGAAATAATTTATAAGTGCCTCAACCTATTCTATTTGTTAGGCTTTAAGTTTTAGATCGTGATGAGCTTTGATTTGAGTTGATCATTTTATTAAAAATTTGGGATTATATTTCTATAATTTTGAGTCTTATGACTCTGAATCAAAATTGGGAAATGAATTATAGTAACTTGGACTTACTTAATATAGTACAAAACCTTGACTTACCCTGTCCTAGATTTGGGAGCTAGTAAATCGCCTCCGCAATTTAAAAAATGTGTGTTAGGTCTATATATGAAAGATCGGTAGGGATGTTGTTAATTAAGTTTTTAGAGAATTAGAGGTGATGTCTATAGAACACCCTAATTGGCATCTTGACTCAAGTAGAGTGAATATGCTTGGAAGAGAATGCAATTAAAATTTT
>NW_021333019.1:0-230 GCF_001605985.2 Dendrobium catenatum
ATTTTAAAACTTGAAATATATGTTCAATGATCAATATGATATTCAATTTATAAATTTAATAATATTCATAAGTCTTTTTTTTTATTAATGTTTAGCACCACTCCTAATGTTCCATATCAATATGTTAACCAAGCTAAATTAAATATTTTGGTCACTTAACTCTTCTAGTTTTACTTTTCTTTTTTATTCTTCCCTTTAACCTTCCACATTGAAATGAAAAAAATTATAAA
>NW_021333020.1:0-311 GCF_001605985.2 Dendrobium catenatum
TTTGAAATAAAATTGAAAGGGAATGATTGTAATTTGAGTAAATAAAAAAACACACACACACATAAGGAGATCATATAAAATTTATACTGATCGTACGGGATGATCAGACAGTTATCTCCTATTGAGCACATGGAACGAATAGGAACTGGCTTGAAAAAATTTTCTAAGTCCTATACGTCCGGGACAAAATTAAATATCGTCTGGGACAAAATTAAATATCGTTCGGGATGAAATTAAATATCGTCCGGGACAATCTGGTCTCTGTAAAATTTTTGTCCAGACGAAATTAATTATCGTCAGAAAATGAGTTG
>NW_021333021.1:0-208 GCF_001605985.2 Dendrobium catenatum
AACATATTTGATAAAATAAATTATACTTATAAGTGAAAAAAAAATTAAAAAGAAAATATTAAACAGGTCATCATGTCAAAAATGAGCTGACGGGTCAACACATACAACCCATTTTAATAAACATGTCGTACAAACCCAATCCGAACCTGGCCCTCTTATTAAACGGGTCAACTCGAATCCAATTTTTATTCAGGCCGGATAATTTTTT
>NW_021333022.1:0-249 GCF_001605985.2 Dendrobium catenatum
TATTCTTAAATTATACAAATGTTTTCAAATTATTTTGAAAATATGGATTATAAATATTATATTATATTATATATACTGATTTTTCAATAGTTTATTTATCGTGTTAAACACAACTTGATAACATTACAACAATTTAAGGAAAAAAAAATCAATTCAATAGTATTCCTCATTCAACAACTCAATTTTCTCAACCTTACAAATTTTAATAAAATAATAATAGAGGTTAAATTTTCAAATACTCATCGGACT
>NW_021333023.1:0-2805 GCF_001605985.2 Dendrobium catenatum
TAATCAACAAAGGGGCATTCCTTTGATTGGCAGGTTCACCATTAGACAAAAAAAAAAAGACAACAATTGATTGATCACCAGAATTCATTCTACCAGAAGAATTCCAGCGACCATCAGTGGTCGACGATGAATCAACCATCATACATTGAAATTCTGCCATGAGGAGGACATAAGAAAATTTGAAAAACAAATGGGAGTTTCTCTCACTAGAAAGAATAGGAGTTTCTTTCATAATTGATTAATATATATTAGAATCATTTGGTACAATATGATGGCCCCAAATTACCTAATTGAATATATGTTATGAAATATTACTATGCATGATATGAACTATTTGGGGTAAATTATGATATCATATGATGCACTGCATGGCATATGATTTAAAATGATGCTTTTATTCAAAATTATACTATATGTGATTTAAATATATAAGTGGAAAATAAATTTGCTCATTTTACACATGTTTATATTTCATGATTAAGTGAGTTGTGTTGCAACATGCATATTACTTTATTAAGTGCATTAAATGAAGTTGGAGCTTTTGTATAACCTAGTTTGTTATTTGTTTATTTTTTATCTTTATATGTTTTAGAAAAAGGTAAGATTTTAGAGGCGTGAGGTTGAGTTTTCTAACAGAGATACTCCTATCTACCATCATAGATTAATTATTTTGTAATCATGGATTAAATATATTTTATTGAAAGAATTTGAAGCCATGATTATTTTTTTATAGTTGTTTCGGATGTAAATAGTTTTAAAACATATATTCATATATGCTAAATGATAGATTTTTATTTATTTTATATTTATGATTTAGACATGTAAAATAGTGGCCTTCTGATTACTTTATTAGGAGAGTAGATGTATTAGATTTGGCCAATGTTAAGAAAGGTAGAGGTAGACCTAAAAGGACTTGGTTAGAAAAATATTATAAATGATATTTCTTTATTAGGTTTAAATGAGAATTTAACTCTTAACAAGACACAATAGAGAAACATGATTCATGTAACTAAACCCACATAATGATGATGATGATTATGTTGTTGTAGTTACATTGATGATTTAGTGGCTCTATGTTGTTCATTTGGATAATAAAAATAATATCCTTCCAAATAAATATTGGGAAAAATATGTATCTCGTACTAACTTAATATGACCTATAAGGTTATATGGGTTATGTTGGGTTAAGCCATGATAGAATTTATAATATCATAGTAAAGGTACTGGAGAAATTTATTAAGTAAAGAGTCATATAATTTAATTTGAGATGGGTAGAGATTTGGGTAGTTTTTAGGTTAATCTTTTCTTCTATTCATTCATGTATGTGAATTATTTTAAGTAATTGCATATGATTATTTAGTTGTGTGAGTATTATAGTTGCTATTTCATACATTCACAAAAACTTTGAATAACTAATGGATAAAATTTTGTTGAAGTATTACTAATGTATAGTATAATAAATTTAATGACATCAAACTCTATGATATAGTTTACTAGTCTAGTAGCACAACTGAAGAATTAGTTATTGAGTAAGTAGTCTAGAAATAAATAGGATGAGGGAGACAAACCCCTATAAATATTTCATAGGTTGAAGCCACAACTTTTCTTATGAGTAAAAAATCTACATATGGCAAAAGATTAGTTACTGAGAATTAAAAAATAAAATTGATGGGAAGCAATACCAAGAAAATTATATCATACCATTTATAGTATTTTTATTTGAGGGAGAAGTAGAGCATTAGTGGTCAGGGTACTAGAGAGGGAAATTTTATAAAAGTTCAAATTTTTTGATCATTTTGGTGGAATTCATAAGTACTTTCAAAGAGTGATTTGTACCTTCTTCATCTAGATAGTATTTGCAGGAGAATTTTATGAGATGTATATTAGAGAATATGAATATTATACAATATATGGTTGAGTTTTCTACTTTAGTTGGTTATACCCAACAATTGATAAGTGCAATTAAAGAGATTTTTTTTTTTTTTTTTTTTTTTTTTTGAGATGGCTCAAAGATTCATTGAGCCATATTTTAGTTCCTTTATGCTTTAGAGATATCACAAAGTAGGTAGAGAGGAAAACATAAGTGGAGAATGACCTATTAATATCTTAACAAAGGTGGAACATGAACAAGAAGTTTAGTGAATAATTAAGGATAGAGGTTGTCGCCAACACACCCCGATAGGTAGTAATATACACGACCTAGTCACGGGGTTTCCCCGGCCCGATGCAACAGTTCGAATGGGGTTTAGTAGATGTGGGGCCAAGTTTCCATGGGCGCAAGCCCCCGTGGTTAATTACATCCCAGGCCGGAGCCCGAGAAAACTCTTGATTAAAGATCATACATTATCCCTTCCTAAAATGAGATTGGCATGAAGGGGTAGACTACGAAGTCCTACTCAAAAAGGGAGGAGGGTCCCAAATCATGCAGAATTCAAATACGATCAAAACAAGGTATTGTGCGTTGAAAATGGATTTAAAATGAGAAATGTATGAATTCTTAATGTTTAAAGTAACAAAAGGGATTTTAAAATAATTTAAAATGGCAAGAATTTAAAAATAATTATTAAAAAGGAATAAAATAATATTTTAAAGTTTCTAAAACTTAACATTTATTTAATGAAATAATGATAATAACAATAATTTTAAAATAAGAATATTGGTATTAATAATATCCAATGTAGTTTAAACGATTAAAAGAATTAAAAAAAAAAATCATATAATAATCAAAATATTTAAAATAATAATAATAATAATAGTAAAATATAAATTTAAAATAAATAAGTATATTTTATGATTAAAAATAAA
>NW_021333023.1:3253-10167 GCF_001605985.2 Dendrobium catenatum
ATAATATTAATTTAAATACTTAAACTTGGTTTAATTAAATCATTTAAAATATATATGATATTTAAGAATAATTTAAATTTTAAAATAAAGAGGGTAAAATCATGAAGAAAATAATATTTTATATGTATTTTTTTTATAAATTTAAAAATAATTTTAAATTATTTTAAATCTTTTTTTTTAAATGAAGAAAAGAAAAGAAAAAAAAATTCATTCTCAATCGAGATATCTAAATTTAATGAAATTTTAAACATAGATTGGTATCATAAAGAGAAAGCATGGGGTGATATTTGAAAGATCTAAAAAGCACTTATAAAAAAAATAATATAGATCTAAGTGTAGTGATCTAGATCTAAAGTTTTAAGGAATCTCACCATTGGATATTCAAGTTCTTTATACGGTTGAGCTTGTAGATTGTCCTCGTATATTTCTCTTGTTGAAATCACGATCAAACAAGCTCTGGATCAACCTGATCGAGGCCTTGGATGGAACTAGCCTTGATCTCGTCGGAGGATCGTTGCCGATGGAGTTTGACCGGTGGATTTGAGTGGAAGAAGGTGAGAGAAGTTGGAAGAGCTCTCACACCAAGAAGTTAGGGTTGAGAGTGACTAGGGAGAGAATAGAAGTCCACCCATCTCAAGAAGCTCTAAAAGAGTATTTAAATGATCAAGGCCTTAGATCTACAACTATGATTCATCCTAAGATTAATTAGAATTGAATTGAGGTGATTTAGCCGTCAGTTTGATTGCTTGATTTATGAACAAATTTAAGCTTATAAAAAATAAATTAAACATATTAAATTAAAATCAAGCTCAAAATTAGATCTAATTTGGGTCAATTTAAAATTTAATTTGATTTGCTCAAATTAACCCAATTAAAAATGACGAATCGAATCATAAAAAACTCGATGCGGCTAATGTAGACTAATCAGGCTTAATCAAACCCGATCGAGCCTAATTCGACTCAATTCTAGCTGATTCGAGCTCAAATTGGATTTAAGAAGCCTTAATTAAATCGATCAAAGGCTCTCGATGGCACTTGAATAAACATTGAGGTCAACAAATGGACCCCCATTAAGAGCGACAAACAACTAGTGAATCGCTCGTGTTGGCATTGACCGACTATGTCAAAGAAGTAGAGCGAAGAACATGAGTGAATGAGGATCAAAAGGGGAAGCAAGTAGAGAGATCTTCTCCTGACCTTTTCCTATAACGAGGGCAGATCCTAGGAGAGAGGGAAGAACAGTAGTGCACAAGTAAAGTATCACCAAAATGATGAACCAGTAGTAGGGCCTTCTCCTAGCCTTACCCTTCGACAAGGGTAGAGCCAAGGATAGAACCAAGGTAAAAATCACCTACAAAGGTGAAAACAAGGTAAAGGAGTTCTCCCCGAGCCTTTCCCTATAGCGAGGGCAGAGCTAAAGAGAAAATCAAAAGGTAGAGATCACCACAAAAGTGAAAAAGTAAAGGGGGATTCTCCCCTAGCCTTGCCCTGTAACAAGGGAAGAGCCAAGGGAAGAACCAAAGGTAAGGTAGCAAAAGTAGACCGACTATCTGTCTAACTATATTAAATCAATAGAATATAAGGTGAAAGGGTCCCATATCCTCCTGCTCATCACATAGCAGTGGATTGGGGCGAGTCAATATCTGCCTGACCAAATTGGGTCAGCAAACAAAAGAATCATGAGACCTGGTGTCTGCCTAATCGGAACAAGACACTCAGGGAAAAGGGTGGCGAGGAGTTCCTGCCAGGTTTTCTATCAGGTCCTCTATACCAAGTAAGTCAAACCAGCTTCCTGTCTGTTCATTTCATACAGTAGGATAAAAGGTGAAAAAATCTCACCCCTCCTGTTCATCTCAGAACAGTGGATTGGGGTGACTCAGTATTTTCCTGACCAACTCAATGCGGAAAATAAAGGGAGTCACAAAGTCTGGTGCCTATTTGATTAGGACATGACACTCAGGAAAAGAGGTGAGGAGTTCTTGCCAGGTGCTCTGTCAAAATCTCTCTACCAAGTAAGGCCAACTACCTGCCCAACTGTATCTTGACAGTAAGGTAGGAGGTGAAAAGGATCCCGCCCCTCCTGATCTTTTTAGAATAGTGGATTGGGGTGACTCGATACCTCTGCCTGACCTCAGCAAAAGTAAAAAAGACACAAAGTGGAAGCTTGCGTAGTCTTTTACAGGACATCCGGAGTAAAAAACTGTTGAGGATGGCCTCCTAGGGACTCTGTCGGGCTCACTCAACTAGGTAAGGTAAGACCGACCACCTGTCTATCCCTATCTGGGCAGCAGGGTGGAAGGTGAAAAGGATTCCGCCCCTCCTATTCCTTTTGGAACAGTGGATTGGGGTGGCCACTACTTCTGCCTGACCTCAGCAAGAAGTTCATGAACCACAAAATAGAAGCCTGCTTAGTCCTTTACAGAACATCTGAGTAAAGGGGTGTTGAAGAATTATGCCTCTCAATGACTCTGTCGGGCTCACTAAATGGTAACGTAAAACCAACTACCAGGTTGACCGCATCTGGACAGCAGGTAGAATGTGAAATGGATCCCGCCCTCCTGCTCCTTTCAGAACAGTGGATTGGGGTGGCCACTACCTCTGCCTGACCTCAGGAAGAAGCTCATAAACCACAAAATGGAAGCCTGCTTAGTCTTTTACAGGACATCCGAGTAAAGGGGTGTTGAGGAATTGCGCCTCCCAAGGACTCTATCGGGCTCACTCAACGGTAAGGTAAAACCAACTACCAGGCTGACCGTATCTGGACAGTGTGTAGAAGGTGAAAAGAATCCCTCTCCTCCTGCTCCTTTCGGAATAGTGGATTGGGGTGGCCCACTACTTCTGCCTGACCTCAGTGAGAAGCTCATGAACCACGAAGTGGAAGCCTGCGTAGTCTTTTACAGGACATCCGAGGTAAAAAAGGGTGTTGAAAAATTGTGCCTCCCAGGGACTCTGTCGGGCTCACTCAACGGGTAAGCTTTAACATCTGCTCAACCAGCTCAGCTTTGCAAATAAAGAAGGGATCAATACCCACTCAGTCATTTCAACTGAGTGAATAAAGAGTTAGGCTCTGATGCCTGCCTGATCAAAATAGGACAATAAGAAGAGTGGCGAGGAGTACCTATCAGGTGCTCTATCAGATCCTCTCTACCAAGTAAGACCAACTACCTATCTGTTCATTTCAAATAGCATGATAGGAGGTAAAAGTCGCATCAACATCAGTCTGACACGTATCTATGTAGGGATATGAGGGAGAAAGAAGTAAGTAAATGGGATACTTTTTAAGGGTAGAGCCACCTAGGGAACCCCTTCTAGCGCTCTGGTAACCACATGGTAGAGGACAAATTATCGCGGCCATGAGTATCCAGATGCTGTCAGGATCTCTTAGGAAACCCTAACCCTACACAAAAGGAAAGGAGGGACATCAGTGTGACGTCTCCTAACCAAAGCTTGAAGAGATACACCCTTAGTAGAGTGTGCACAGGGCTAATCTCATTCCAAAGGAGTAAAAAGAATTGAAGTAGCGAGGGGGCACCTATGCTACAGAAAGTAGGACTAAGCCTAGTAAAAATAATCCTCAAAGGAGCTACAGTGGTAAACCCATACTATCTGATGAGGACCCTGTAAGAAGTAGGAGTAGTATAGAAACTTCCAAGGGACTTCTCCGGCAGCTAGAAGTGGGGTCTCAATGGGGAAACAAGTGGTAGAAGTATCTGAAAGAGCTTACTCTCTACTAGAGAATCAATGCTCAAGGAAAAGGTGATGACAGCATCTAAGGTATGATGCTCCATATCACCAGGCAGGAGAAAAAGAGTCAAAGTAGCGATGGAACACCCTCTGTACTAAGGGTAACAACTCTGAGTAAGCAAAATCTCACAGTGGTAACACCCACACAAACTAGTGGGACCTTGTAGAAAGTGAAAGTGACATCAACTCATTCATAAGACTAATCCAGCGACTGAGCCTAGTGTATGAATGGTATGATAGGTCAAAGAAAAGAGTAGAAGAATTGATCTTCTACTAGAAGATCAAAGTTCTTAAAGTAGTGATGTTAATATCCGAGGCAATGTATACTACATCACTACAAGTAGATCAACTCTAGGTAGTAAGGGGACACACTCACTACCTAAAAACAGTAATCATAAATAGGATTGATAAAAAATCAAAAGGGTCACAGTGGTAACACCTACCCTGATTGGGCAGGACCCTATAAGAGCAAAAATAATAAAACAACATTCATATAACTACTCTAGTAGCTAAGAGTAGAGTATGAATGTTGAAGTGAGTAAAGAAACTACGGAGCTGACCTTCCGCTAGAAAATCCAAGGTCCAAAGGATGCAATGCTAACATTTGAGGTAAGATGTACTACATCGCAATTAAGGAAGTAACTCTAGGTGGAGCACACTCACTACCTGGGAATAATAATCATGAATGAAATCAATGATCACCAAAAGGTCACAACGGTAACACCTACCCTGATTGGGTAGGACCCTGTGAGGAGTAAAAGTGATACTACCATATTCATGGGACTACTCTGGCAACTCATAGTAGAGTATGAATGGTGGAGTAGGTCTGTAAAGGAAACTAAGGAACCAATTTTCCATTGAAAAATCAAGACTCCTAAGGATGTGATGCTAACATCTGAGGCAGGATGTACTACATCATAACAAGAAAACACAACTCTAGAAGGCAAGGGGACATACTCACCACCTAAGGATAGTGATCATGAGTGAGATCATTGATCATTAGAAGGTCACAGTGGTAACACCTACCCTGACTGGGTAGGACCCTATGAGGAGTAAAAGTGATACTACCACATTCATGGGACTACTCTGGCAGCTCAAAGCAATGTATGAATGAAATAGTAGACTACCAAAAGAGGGCATACGAGGATTGATCTTTCCTTAGAGAGACCTAAGCCCACAAGGTAGTGATGTTAACATCCAAAACACAACATACTACATCACTTAGCAAAGATAATTAAAGTTGTGAAATATCATATCTAGATATATGTGCCTTCATCCTTGAGGCAAACACCAAGGCACCTCAAAGGGGAGGGAAGAAAAAGAATTTTAGGGAACTTATGCTCTTAGAAAGTATTACCGGGTTCCTCCTATGACAAGGGAAACCGGTTTTGCTCTACTAAGAGCTTCCCTCTTTTTATCACATGTATATTTTTTATTTTTTTATAACAGGAATTATGATTGGTTTTGATATCCCAGACCATGTTCGCCACATGAACAAAACTGGGGAGAGAGAAAATTACATAGGCTCTTGTAAGAAAGTAAATCATTGATTTTGATAACCCAGATCACATTTAACTCATGTGAATGAACTAGGGATTACAATCATAGTGAAATTAATGTATAACTAAAATCAAAATCAGGATAGAGGATCAACATTACTACTCCTGACTAGCATAGGATGGTATGGACCCAGTATCATACTTCTAAAAGAGTCTAAACTAATGAATCTGAAATCCCTAATCACATTCAACTCATATGAAAGGACTGGGGGCTACATCTATCAGATCTTGACTGATAGGAAGAAGAAACTCTCATAAGGGTAATGGATCGCTATCACCCTACTTGACTAACATAGTTGGGCATGGACCCAATATCATATCTCTAGAGAGTCTAAACTAATGATTTTGACATCCCCGATCACATTCAACTCATATGAATAGATTGGGGGCTACAACTATCTGAGCAGGACTGATATGAAGAAGAGAATCTCATAGGGATAATGGATCACTATCACCCCACCTGACTAATATAGGTGGGCATGGACCCACTATCATGTCTTAAAAGAGTCTAATCTAAATGACTACGACATCCCCGATCAGATTCAACTCATGTGAATGGACTGGGGTTGGGGCTTCAACTATCAGAGCAGGACTAATAGGAAGAAGAGAATCTCATATAGACAATGGATCGCTATCATCCCACCTGACTAACATAGGTGGGCATGGACCCAGTATCTTGCCTCAAAAGAGTCTAATCTAAAAGACAATGACTTCCCAAATTAGATTCAACTCATGTGAATGGACTGGGGTGGCTTCAACTATCAGAGCAAGACTGATAGGAAGAAGAGAATCTCATCCTAGTAGAGGATCAACATCACCGAACCTAACAAATGCAAGGGGGTTTGGACCCAGTATCATATCTCTAAATGGTCTAAATCAATGATTTAGACATTCTCTATCACATTCATCTCATATGAATGAACTGGGAGCTTCAACTATCAGAGTAGAGCTGACAGAAAGAAGCAATTCACTTTCTAATACTGGATCAACATCACCAATCCTAACAAATATATGAGGGTGTGGACCCAGTCAAAAGTGATAAATAGGTATATATCCCAAAGGAGTTTAGTACTTAAATCCATCTAATCTTAAAAAGAATCCTCAATTTAAGTTTACTAACTCAGATCAAGCTCCATTCTAGCTAAATCATGACACCTTACTTATATGAGTATTTTCCTCTCTTGAATTGAAATCTAATCCAAAAAGGAAGTTAAATTAGAAAAAGAAATTTAATTTTCTCCATTTCTTATATGAGTGTATTTTCATATCTTATATGATATCATTATATAATGATGATTTCAAAATCATAATTTTCAGACTCAAGTATCAAAAATATCAAAATGATATAGATTTTTTGAGATTTAGAGGTTTACTAGAAAGGGAAGCCATTTACTTACCACTTTTGGGCTCTTTGAGCCACTTTATCAACTTTCATGTGCTTTGCACAATTCTCATTTACTTAATACACTTTGTGTATCCTTTACTTTGGTGCACTTTATGCATCATGTCACTTTTTGTAACTGGCTTTTTTTTATAAACTTCTAAAAGAAAACTTTTTCTCAGTTGTAAGATCATCTTCTAAATGCAAGAGAAGAAGACTTACTTCTCTTG
>NW_021333024.1:0-248 GCF_001605985.2 Dendrobium catenatum
CCTTTACGCTATCACCCCTTTTTCATTGCATTGTTTACTGAAGCATTCCATTCTCAACTATCTTTCGGATTGTCTGTGTTTCTTCATATGTGCTCAAATTTATTTATCAGATTTGTGACTTGGGTAAACACCAGTGTGTGTCATTTTTATCTTCTACCACTAGTCTTCGTTTAAGGTCCTAGTCATGTCATTACTCATTTGGTCTGCTATTTTGTCACATTCATTGATGATATTTCACGAGTTGGGTT
>NW_021333025.1:0-252 GCF_001605985.2 Dendrobium catenatum
GAAGAGAAAAATAAAGTGGGTATTTATAGAATTTTTCATAATTATATTTTTCAATTTCATTTTGAAAGAAGCATGTTAGTTAAGTGTTTTAAGACTTATGCTTTATTTTTTAAAACTATTACATACGAATTAAGCAAATGTGTATACAAATACGAATATGTGAAAGAAATGGTATGTAACGAGACTACATATAAAGGAAATAGAAAGTACAGTAAAAAAACATTTATACATATATATATTTATATATTATTT
>NW_021333026.1:0-242 GCF_001605985.2 Dendrobium catenatum
CTCAAGTCTCCAAATGTATCATTGTATGAATCATCTAGACTTAGGACCAAATCCTAAGATGTTCCCTATTTGTTGAATCATAAAATTAACAAATGAGTATCTATCCCTATTCACTTGGCTCCAACAAAGTGAATGACCTTCCCCTTGAGTATCAAGTACTCAAAGAGCATTCATGAGATTTTGTAACTTCAAAGTCACATCTCTCTCCTTTAAACCCAAAGTTACAAGGAGCCTAGCAGATC
>NW_021333027.1:0-245 GCF_001605985.2 Dendrobium catenatum
GGAAAGGAAGAATTCTAACCTAAATGAAAAAAAAAAATTGGATTAAACTAGTATGATGCAACGAAAGGTGTTTTGCACGACTAGAACGTCAAATCCTACGGAAAGGAAGAATCCTAAACTAAAGGAAAAGAAAATGGGGTTAAACTAGGATGGGTGCCACGAAGGACATTGTCTACCACTAGCACGTCTAATCCTAAGAAAAAGAAGAAACCTAACCTAAAAGAAAAGAAATTGGATTAAACTAG
>NW_021333028.1:0-228 GCF_001605985.2 Dendrobium catenatum
TCCCTTGCCTAGAGATTTGAGATTTTCTAAAAACCACCCAAGAAAATTGATTATAGGTGAACCTAGTGAGGGTGTAAGGACTAGGCGTGGATTAAGTAAGGAAGTCAATCATTCAGCCTTCATTTTAACTATAAAAAATACAAATATTGATCAAGCACTATCGGATGAATTTTGGAGATTGGCCATGAAAAAAGAGTTAAATCAATTTGTAAGAAATAAAGTTTGGGA
>NW_021333029.1:0-203 GCF_001605985.2 Dendrobium catenatum
ATATTATTAGTAGAATTCAAGTTGGATGGATGAAGTGAAGAAATGCATCGGGTATATCATGTGATAGAAAAGTACCACTCGAACTTAAGGGAAATTCTATAAGATGGTGGTTAGACCTACAATGATTTATGGCGCAAAATGTTGGCAATTAAAAGAGAAGCATAATATTAAGTTAAGTGTTGCAGAGATGAGGATGCTTAGAT
>NW_021333030.1:0-316 GCF_001605985.2 Dendrobium catenatum
AATTGGGCCAATAGATCCGCCATCATCAGCGGGACACCGTTTCATTCTGGCAGCGACGGATTACTTTTCCAAGTGGGCAGAAGCAGCTCCATTCAGAGAGGTCACATCCGAACATGTGATTAACTTTTTTACCCATAATGTTGTCTACAGATTTGGTGTGCTACGCCGAATAATCTCAGACAACGGTACTGCTTTCAAAAGTACAAAAATCTATAAGTTCGTTGATCGGCACAAAATTGATTGACGATATTCGTCCATATACAATCCAAGGGAGAATGAATTGGCAGAAGCCTTCAATACGACATTGGTGAAATTG
>NW_021333031.1:0-225 GCF_001605985.2 Dendrobium catenatum
CCTCTTTGTCACTACTCAGGAGAGTCTCCACTCTTCGCGTTTGTTGTTCAAGGAAGCTTCATCAAGTATAGAAAAGTTGTGGAATAGTCTCGTGCATGGTGTTCAAGAGAGGAAGCTTCGAAGCTACTCTCTTGCCTTCTCTAACCTTGCATGGCAGTCCCACTCATCGCCTGCTTAGGAAAGCTACACCCACTCATTTTTTCAAGCTCACCTCTCCCTCTCGAC
>NW_021333032.1:0-463 GCF_001605985.2 Dendrobium catenatum
TGCACCCCCTGAATTAGAAGAAGAAATTAAATCGACAATAAATGAATTAAAAGAAATTAACCTGGGAACCGATGATGAACCCGTCCAATCTTTATAAGTGCTCTATTGAGCGACGGTAAAACCAAAGATTTGATTCAACTTTTGTCTGAGTTTAGGGATTGCTTTGCCTAGACATACGACGAAATGCCATGTTTGACTGCTGAGGTAGTAGTTCATAAACATGGAGTTCGACACGATGTCATTCCTATCAAACAAGCTCCTCGACGCATGCGCTTAGAAATCGAGCAACAAGTCATTTATGAAGTTAAGAAATTGGCCAAAGCTGGGTTTATTCGAGAGGAACAATACCCCTCTTGGGTGGCCAGCGTCGTGCCGGTCTGAAAGAAAAATGGTCAAATTCAGATTTGTGTCGATTATAGAGATTTAAATAAGGCATGTCCTAAAGACGAGTTCCCTCTACCAA
>NW_021333033.1:0-277 GCF_001605985.2 Dendrobium catenatum
AAGGAAGTAGACAACTTGAAATATTTGAGATGATTAATATATAAATGTTTTAAGAATTGTTAATTATAAAGGATATCATAAATTTAATAAAGATACATAAATCTAGTAAAGTTATGGTGAAAATCACATATAGCCAAAACTATTGACTATTAAATACATTATCCCTTCTGACCAAATGACCTTTATGATGTTGCCCTTCTATATTACTATGATGTATAAGACAAACAAGCTTTTTTTTTTTTAGGGTTCAAAAAAAAAAAAAAAAAAAAAAAAAAAA
>NW_021333034.1:0-239 GCF_001605985.2 Dendrobium catenatum
CGATATGCTCGTAGGGGTCTGAAGTCCCATCATAAGGATCAATATTTGGGAGTTTGAATCTTGTCGGAATGGGGTATCGGAGGACAGCTTCGGTAAAAGGCGATGATCCTTGAATGTCCTGTTGGTGAAGGGACTGTCTTCTACCCCATGTGGGGAACTCCTCTCGGACTAGCCTCCGCAACTCATGCCGTAGAGTATCGCTGGGGAGTTCCGTGACTTGCTGTTGGTCCAAGTCCTCT
>NW_021333035.1:0-238 GCF_001605985.2 Dendrobium catenatum
TAAAAAGGCAATTATCATAACCCCAAAGTCACCATGTTATCTTAACAAAACTTACTAATTAATTGGAAGTGGCTACCGCATGTTTGATTGATAAAGCAAAGCATGAGAGGAATGAGCTATCCACCTGAGCGCCTGACGCCTCGGCGCTATGTATCAAAATATATGATGCTATTTACCCAAGCACCCCATCTTTGTTTTCATGCTAAAAAATTTGCTGGAAGAAACAACAGAAAGTGGA
>NW_021333036.1:0-819 GCF_001605985.2 Dendrobium catenatum
GCCTTCACTTCTATATCATAAACATGATCTCGAGCCTCCTGGACATGATCCTGAATGATAGTCTTGAAAGCTATGGACTTCTTGAAATTTTCAATAACTCTCGATGGTTCTGTGCCAGACAAAGCAGCCTCCTTCTCAGCTATAAGAGCCCGAGACTTTTTATCTTTTGCCACCAGTGATGCTATCTTCTCTTCAGAAGCCTTCTGATCCTTTAAAAGCTTGGTGATTGTCGCTTGAGCCTCCTCCAGATCTATCTGATACCGATCTGCCTGCCGATTTTGGAGAGATACGGAGTGCATTATATTGGCCAACTCAGTTTTGCACTCGCTCAACTCCTCTTCAAGCACCTTTACCTCCTTGACCTTATGGTCATACTTTCGCTTGAACTCTCCCTGAAGATACTTGATCTTGATAAATTCACTGTTCTAGTCATTAATCTCGATCCCAAGACGTGACAGCTGAAATAAAAAGAAAAACTTATTAGAAGTCACCCTAAAAGAAAAGGAGATAAAAGCATTGTGATATGTTACTCACCAAATTGCTAGTTTTATTGTGTCCAATACATTGGTGGTTCAAAACATCCTCAGGGATATGCAACTTAGTTGGGGAAGAGCTAGATAGAACTTTGTCAGTATTTGTTGCAGTCCCTTCCATCCTCTTCTTCTTCAAAACCTGAGGATCTTCATCTCTTGCCGGTCGTTTAGGAGCCGCTTTTGAAGTTGGGACAGGGTGCTCAGGGACCCTGGAAGTCGGCTTCAACATTCTTGCATCAGACCTCCCAGCATGGAATAACAGACCAACCTTGAATAAGAACTCTTC
>NW_021333037.1:0-221 GCF_001605985.2 Dendrobium catenatum
AAGGCAATCAAATGTTTGATTTGCCGAAAAAGCGGCATATTAAATATTTGAGAGGTATTTTTTTAGAGTAAAATAGATGCAAAATATTAAAATATTTTATTTAAATTTGTTGTGGGCTAGAATATTCGTGGTGGTAGAGTGAGTTAATTTTTCGTGCTAACGATTAACGGATATCCAGCATATAAAAAAATGAGAGAATGATAAAACACCCAATCTTTTTT
>NW_021333038.1:0-941 GCF_001605985.2 Dendrobium catenatum
GACAAAGACAATTTATGATTTAGTCTTAAAATGACTTATAAAAAAGTTTTTTTTTTAATTAAAATATATGCTATTACTGTTTATATGCTCGTATATTTCCATTTTGTATTTATATTTTATTTGAAGAAATACCCTTGAAGCTTATGTTCCTTAGACATTAGTTATGCATCTTATAACGCCTTCGCTCTGCTAGGGTTTCCTTCCCCCGTCGGCGAGGGTTTCTCTGGCGGCGCTACTCTTCTTTTCGCAGGAAAGTTTTCCTTCTTTCTCTGATCTTGGTTGCTAGAGGCTTTTATTTTGGTTTGGCTCTCTTTTTAGCCGGCGGTGCCGGTATGGCGTCGAATAAATTGAAGGATCCCGGGCATTTTTTCCGTCCAAACGTCCCCCTCTCGAGTTGATTCGGAAAATTTTTTTTAACTTAAAGCTGAATGGTGAAGTGTCGGTGACAGTTTTGGATCCTTCTCACATCCTTATCAAATTGGCTAATGATCTAGATTATTACAGAGTTTTCTTCCATCGTTCTTATCTCGTCTTCAACTATTTCATGAAACTTACCAAATGGTCTCCGTCTTTGGACATTGGTGTGGAGTCGCCGGTTATTCCGGTCTGGATTTCTTTCCCTCGTCTTCGCCCCCATTTTTTCTCTCCCAGGATTTTGTCTGGTCTGGGCGGATTATTTGGTAAGGCTTTGAAAATTGATAGTGTGACCGCTGTTGGATCCCGCCCATCCATTGCTCGCATTTTAGAAGAGCTTGATATTACTAAATCATATCCCAAACAAATTTGGTTAGGTTCAGAATCATTAGGTTATGTTCAAGTGGTTGTTTTTGAAGATTTTCCTAAATTTTGTGCTAGCTGTAAGTGTATTGGCCCATCCATTGCTCGCATTTTAGAAGAGCTTGATATTACTAAATCATATCCCAAACAAATTTGGTTAGGTT
>NW_021333039.1:0-325 GCF_001605985.2 Dendrobium catenatum
TTATTAAACTCTACTGCTTTGCAAAAGATTCCAATGGCAGAGGTTTGTCATTTACCAAAGGTATCACGGACCATAGTCATATTTCCTTCAATGTGGTTGATCCACAAAATCATAAATCAAAATTTATTATATTTGAAGATACTTGGAAGTCATACCCAGCAGCAGCTTGGAATAATGTTTTGAAGGCTTGGATAAAATCTAATTTTGGTAGTCATGCTGAAGTTCTATAAAAGAAGCTGAGAAGAACTTTAAGAGCCTTATATTTCTGGAATAAAAATAAGTGCAGAGAACTAAATTTATTAAAGATGGATCTGAAGAGGGAAAT
>NW_021333040.1:0-398 GCF_001605985.2 Dendrobium catenatum
TATTCAGCTTCGTTATTTGTGCAGGGCTCCGATAAACGGTAGGAAAAGTGCAACATTCCTTTTTCTGGTGTTATAAAAATTAAACCGACTCTAGCCTTTCCAGGAATTACAGATTGTTGGGTTGCATTCCTACGAGAGGATGCTGCTCCATCAAAATATAATTCCCAGACGGCCTCGTCAGATCCCCTCAAACTCATGACTTGTTCGTCGGGTAGGTCATCGTTCAGAGGAGAATCTGCCGGCAGCGGGTGTGCTGCCAGAAAATCGGCGACAGCCTGTCCTTTCACAGCACGAAGAGGAGTGAAAGTAATCTCAAATTGCAGTAATATCATAGACCAACGAGCTAAACGTCCTGACAACATAGGACGGGTCATAAGATATTGCAAAGGATTAACTCT
>NW_021333041.1:0-221 GCF_001605985.2 Dendrobium catenatum
CCGATTTCCTATTCCCCGCATCGACGATCTATTTGACTAGCTACAAGGAGCCACCATTTTCTCCAAGCTTGACTTAAGGAGCGGGTATCATCAGATTCGCGTCCGGGAAGGAGATGAATGGAAAACTGCCTTCAAAGTGCGTGATGGGCTATATGAATGGCTGGTCATGCCATTTGGGTTGTCAAACGCGCCCAGCACCTTTATGCGCCTTATGAACCAAA
>NW_021333042.1:0-2508 GCF_001605985.2 Dendrobium catenatum
TTTTGATTTCAAAAGAAAAATTTTTCCCTAAAAGAAGTCCGAGCTTAGGGTTAACATGATCGGATATTTTACCATTTTTTGGAGTTATGAAGTTGTTAACTCATTAACTTATAAATTTTTAAATCAATCACATGGAGACTATATCATGTTCATGCCTTGATTAAAAAAAAACTTTTTTGGCTTTTGTTTTATCGTTGTTTTTTTTTTCTTTTTTTTTTTTTTTGGTTTTTTTTTTTTTTTTTTTTGGGTCTTCTCTGATCATATCCATCCCTCCTTTGATTTTGGACTTTTCTTGTCACATCATCCTGGCTAATGTTTATATCGTCTTGGACGATCAGCTTTTCATGCTTCAAAAAACTCCATCTGCTGAATACTCTGACTTTTTGCTCTAATCATCCTGGACGATCCTTTATCGTCCTGGATGATATGATTGAACTCTACAACAATCTTGTTGCATTTGATTAGATAATTCAATGCCATAGACCTGATCTTCCGCTATATCAAGCATTTGATTACCATTAGAGATCCAGGTCATAGAAGAAAGCCCAATCTTGCTCTATGAGACATCATTGCATATGATCTAGAATCCAAATACAACCTTCAATATCCTGCTCCTCCCAACCATCCGCCACATTTATACTCAAACAATTCCTTCAATGCCCTTCACAGTACTTGTTTCCACCCAGGGGATGAGGAAGCTCAGGGGGCAGAGGAGGAGGAGGCTCCCGCTCCTGCTACTATTCCTAAACCTATTCCTCTCTACCAGCACTCTCAGCTGTATCAGTTGGTGAAGAGATTTGATCAGTTTGAGACCAGTTGCGATGCCTATGTTACACATCAGCAGCAGCAGCATGACCAGGACATGGCCTGGTTTGGGGCACAGTTTGCTACACTCTCCAGTTACCTTCAGTAGCCACCACCACCACTTCCTTCGTCTGATGATCAGGATCCCACATTTTTTTAGTTTTAGTTTCCATTTTCTATAGTTTTGCTTTTTTTATAAGTTTCTGTTATGTTTTTATTTGTGTTTTCCTCCTTTTTGTGATGTCAAAAGAGGGAGTAGGATGATGTTTCTTGTACTTTGAATTTTGGAACTTAGTAAACTATTTATTTTTACTAAACTGTCATAACTGTTTGAAATTTTCTGGGTATGTTTGTCATCATCAAAAAGGGGGAGATTGTTGCAAATCTGAGTTTATAGATTAGACTTTTGATGATCGCAAATATTCATGATTTCCTACGACTGCTTTCCTTACTAACTTTTCAGGTTCACAAGATCGAATGCAACTCAAGCCACCTCAAGATTGGGTAGGTTTAGGTTAAGTCAAGTATGTATTTTTTTCTTTCTTGAGTAAATTGTAAAAGAGGTTCCTGATGCTAAGTAACCTTACACACACACTTGAGAGGTTTTTTGAGTTTTTCTATTTTGAGTACATCGGCCTGGACGATGCTCATATCGGCCAGGATGATCTGACTAAAAACAGAAACCCTAATTAGGGCATCCTAGTTAAGCAGCCATCATTAAACAAATCGTTCTGGATGATACTTATATCGGTCAGGATGATAGGCTCAAATCAAAAAGAATCAGTCGCCAGGATCATTTTAGGTATTCTTTATTTTAAATTATCGGCCAGGACGATCTCCATATCATCCTGGACGATACAGCATAATTATTCCTAAATTGATCTGGCAATTATGGAAAGCAATTAAGGCTGATTGATATGATCACATTGGCCGGGTCGACCACATAATTAGCCGAAATGATGTCCTGGATGATTGACATCAGCCAGACTCTATTCAGGGTGATGTTCAGGATGATTGTACTCGGATTTGAACTAATTGATCAGGATAATATTGTATCAGCCTGGACGATGTAACCAATTTTCTTCTGATCATCCTGAATTGTCCCAGCGGATTGAGCTTATTTTATAATGATTGGCTAGGATGATATTGATATCAGCCTGGATGATAAAGTCAGTTCTTGAAATTTTATTTAAAGGACCCAAATTTTCCCCTGCTTAAGACCTTGAGTGCTTCTATCTTGACCTGAGAGAGCCTTGAGAGAGGGAGAGAGAGAGAGAGAGAGAGAGAGAGAGAGAGAGAGAGAGAGAGGAACTTATGAGGGGGAGTTTGTGAGAGGGTTCACAATGGTTGCTCCAAATAAGATTCCAAGTTATTGTCTCCATTCTTCGTCCCTCGTCCTTGGGAGGTTCTTAGGAGGTCTACTTCAGCAAAAGGTCTGGGTTCTCTGCCCGCTTCAGGAGGAAGCAAAAGGAGTCGGTTCTCCATTGCACCGAGGTTGGTGAAAAGGAGTCTATTGTAAAACCTTCTCCGCCTAGCTGTGGGAACTAAAGGAGAGACACTTAGGTGTCTCCGAGGAGTGGACGTAGGTCAAGGATTGACCAAACCACTATAAATTCGGTGTGATCTTTCTTTGTTTTCCTTGAGCATTTATTTTTCTGCACCTTGATTTTTGTGGTGATTTGGTTTTAAAGTTTTGTTGTGCTT
>NW_021333043.1:0-1509 GCF_001605985.2 Dendrobium catenatum
AAGATTAATTAAAATTGATTAAACCCTAATTACCTAAAGGTCAAGCAAAGACAAATCTAGAGATCAATTTAAGAGGGTTTCAATTCTTATTCATTAGGGGATTAATCAGGGACAATTAAGGACATTTTAATGGATTTTACAAGTTAAGAATAGTTCATTATCAATTAATTATGGTTAATAGGCCATTTCTAAGAAGGATTTTTTAGGCTCCTACTTGGGGAACCAAATGAACTCAAAACTTAATGAAATTTGGACCATAGGATCACCTAACCCTAAGGACTAAACCCACCAAATTTGAGCTCAAATTGAGTACTCTAAGATGGTTAACAAAACCACCCAAGGTGAGCTCTAAGTCATCTTCAAATCACTATAGGGGTCTATCCTAGGCTTGGATTGGGGCAAAATCAGTGGCTCTACACTCCTAATCCTACACATCATCAACACACCAAAAATCATACCCTAAATCCCATTGTATAGGTCTATATCCCCTTTTGAATTTAAGGGTCAAACCATGACCCTTAAACTTAAAAATTAGGGAAAATGCCCTTGAACAACTTAAAATGGGAAAATAAAATTTAGACATGTAAGAAACATGCCCAATTTCAATCTCCCAAAATTCCAGATCTGGTGGACTTGTATTTAAAAAGTAATTAAGTAAATTCATAAAATGCTCAAATTGAAATTAAGCCTAACACTGACCTAACCAGGGTCTGGAACCATAGGGATTTTGTAGAGCTCCCTGAAACCTTTCCAATGAGCCTAAGAACACCTAATTTGGACAAGTGTGTAGGGAGTTATGAATTTTTGAAGTTCCCTTGAATTTCTGGATTTATTAATCCGGCAATTACACAGTCAGCAGGCCTTTACACGCGCCGCGCGCTGATTGGCCAAGCAATGATTGGCGCTAACGGTTAACGGCCGGGTTAACCATAGCCGTCGGATGGCAGATCGGACGGCTGAGATTAACGACGCTCCGATACCGCGGGATCTAATCCAAGCCGTTGATCGAGATCAACGGCTGAGATTTAGTCTTCAACCTCCCGCGCGTATCCGAGACCGCAGAGCCTCTCCGGCTTGATCCGAGCGATCCCGCTGGCGAACTCCGATGAAATTTCACAAGGACAATCAGGACGGTGGAAACCTTCAATCCAACGGTGGAGATCCGTTGGGGTGAAGGTTTCCTTCACACTTGATCGAACTACCTAGCTGGGGAGCTCGGGATGGAGGGATTACCATAGAGAAGGCCTCAACGAATGAGCTTCTCTATCAGGAAGCTTCAGGGGATGATGGAGAACAGTCCTCCTTCAGAGGTCGGGACCGGAGGAAGGCTGGAGGTGCGACTTCGAGCGGGATGCCAAAAGCTTTCACGGGCGCTTGCTCGAACGGAAGGAGGGATTGATCTGGGAGTTCGGAGGAAGCTCTTGGGAGTTTGAAGGAGCTCTAGGAATCGATCGAGAGCGAATGCCAATGCTTCTGGAGGTCTGGTGAGCTCGAGGGTATTCGGCCACC
>NW_021333044.1:0-1044 GCF_001605985.2 Dendrobium catenatum
AGAAAATCAACTTGCAGACATTTTTACAAAATCTTTAAGCCTTTGATACTTTCAGTACATTAAGAACTAGGCTAGGAGTTGTTGATTTAAATGCTTAGATAAAAATATTTTTCTACAAAATTGATATTTTGTTTTTTGTTTTTGTGTTCATTGTATTTTTGTTTTGTTTATTTTTTATGTGTATTTAAGTGTTGCTTGTTTATTTTTATTCCTTTTTGTTTTGAGTTTGAAAATGAAAATTTGTGGTCATCATCGTCCGGGATGAAATTTTTTTCTTACAGGACGATGTGTGTAAAATGATAAACTACGTGATTTTGAACCGTCTTAAGAGCATTTTTTAATGTAGTTCGTCTGTACGATCGTCACGATCGTCCGGGACGAAATATTTTTCAAATGACGGGACAATTGGATGTAGCAGTTGAATGGATAAGACAGATTTTATTATGAACTTTGTCCGTACGAACCTTTGGTTCGTCCAGACGAACATATGTTGATTCATGGCGGGGGACGATTTTCAACTGCCATTAAAACGAGTTAAATTTCTGATCGTTCGTACGAACACGTGTTCGTCTGTACGATCGTCTTGGTCAAAAGCATGTATGAAAGGACGCTTCAAAAATTATGTGTTTACGGAAAGTCGTTATTTTTTAAACTCATTTGTTCATCCATACAAAATATTTTCGTACGGGACGAATCAAATTCATACAGGACGAACGAAAATTTCATCTGGTACGAACAGTCATTCTTCTTTAAATTAATGGTAGTTTTTACTGAACAGTCACTTTCACACATCTCTTTCAAACCTTTCCACTCTTCAAATCTCTCAATGGCAAGTTCTAGCAAGCGCCAAAAGATCTTGGCTAAGGGTCCTCCAAGAAATACATCCGAAAACTTCTTTTCTAGAGCCAAAGATGAATCATTTGCTAGGTTTGTGTCTGAAAAAATCACCCCATCTAGAGTTCTCTTACAGGATCAATTGACTTTTAAGGTAATGCAATTATTTACCTCCACTCAATTTGGTTTGATCCTCATTTTAGTTCATTT
>NW_021333045.1:0-273 GCF_001605985.2 Dendrobium catenatum
TGTTTTTATTAAAAGTTCAGTGTATTTTTTTTTTTTGATATTGTGAAATGATCGTGTAATCCTTTTCATTAATATCAATATATATTGTAGTTGATTTAATTTTAAATTGTTTTTGAAATGTGTTTAGTTCTTATGAATTTCATTTGTCTTTTTAATCTTAATTGTTCTTAAATTAGATTGTGATTTTAGATTAATTACATTAAAAGGTCTAGTCTTTCTAAATTTAAAATTTGTTTCTAACTTGTTATAATTAGAATTTTTAATTTCATGTCT
>NW_021333046.1:0-357 GCF_001605985.2 Dendrobium catenatum
TGCATGTGCAAAAATCTAGTGAGAATGTGGTTAAGCCCGTTGATATATATTGCGAATAATGGTGTTGTTGCCAATTCCTTGGACATGTGCGGAAATTCTGGGATTTTGGAGTCTTTGGTCACTACTAATCCATCCGTTTTGAATGTGGTTGATGTGGTTAATGTTGTGATTAATGTGCCTACTAGTCGTGTTGGTAACTGTTCTGTCCTATCCCCCGATGCAGCTCCTTTTGTACCTCCGGTTGTGACTGATGTTAGTGATCATGTTTTTCCGGTGGTGGTGCCGGAGGTGGTGTTTGGTGCGATGAATGTGGTGAATTATGATGGCTCGCCAGTTTTGGGTGTTGTGAATTCAAAT
>NW_021333047.1:0-205 GCF_001605985.2 Dendrobium catenatum
GATCTAGAAACCCAGAACTTATTTTCAAAACCAATAAATTTTTTTAAAAAAACTTTAATTAATTTTCTTTGGGATAATCAAACCCGACGATCATTATCATCATTTTCAAACGATCGATAATGATTGATATCTTCTCTCTTCGGAAAGATATACCAATTATTATCGTGATTTTGATTAAAAAATTAATGATCTTTAATCCATATTA
>NW_021333048.1:0-299 GCF_001605985.2 Dendrobium catenatum
TTTCAAACAATGGTGGTCTAGTGATTGAATAACCTTCAAAAAAAGTTACGATTAGCCAGGGATCGAAAATTCAAAAGCTTTTAAAAACTTCTTTTTGAAAACCGCTCTGATATCACTTGAAAGTTTGTTAGGGATGTTAGGCCCTCTTGAACTAAGTCCCAAGCTCATTAAAGAGAGAGGTGATTTGGAAAACTATAAAATCAAGGATAAAACTCCAAACCAAAATCACCACAATTAACGTGCGGAAATTAAAACGCGGAAATAGTAAAAAGAAAAAACACACCAGATTTATAGTGGTT
>NW_021333049.1:0-252 GCF_001605985.2 Dendrobium catenatum
TTTTAAATATGTAAAAATTATTGCATTTTCAAAATCACCTTATGAAAAATTTCAAATAAATACGAAAAATATTCATAATCATAATCTCTATAACATATAAAAAGTTATGTTGTGAAAAATTTACCAATATAAAATTATTATCATTTTTAAGTAATGGAAATACAAATTTAATAAAAAAATATCAAAAATATAAAATTATTGAAATAAAAAAATATAATAATGATTATTTACAATGAGACGAATAAATTTATC
>NW_021333050.1:0-205 GCF_001605985.2 Dendrobium catenatum
GATCTGAGTCAATTATTTGAGATCATCCTGGACGATCTGACCAAATCCTGCTCAATTATCTGTGATCGTCTTGAATGATACACATGTTCGTCCTGGACAATACACGTGGCATACACGGTTACACGTTTTAAATTCGGGCTATATGATCCATTATTGTCGATCATCCTGGACGATCCACCTAATCGTCCTGGACGATCCATTTCGT
>NW_021333051.1:0-213 GCF_001605985.2 Dendrobium catenatum
AAGAAAATTGTATTAAACTAGTATAGTGCCACGAATGGCATTGTACATGATTAACACATCTAATCCTACAAAAAGGAAGAATTCTAACCTAAAGGAAAAGAAATCGTATTAAAATTAGAATGGTGTCATAAAGGACGTTATTCACCACTAGCATGCCATATCCTAAGGAAATGAATAACCACAAAATAAAAGAAATGAAAACTAGATTAAACT
>NW_021333052.1:0-219 GCF_001605985.2 Dendrobium catenatum
TGAAATGAAGATTAAATAATATCATCTCAATATTTAGCATGTAAAAAAGATAAGAGGAAGGGAGAATATATTGTAATTTTGAAGTTTTTAGAGCTACACCACATGAAGATCGATAATGAGGAGTATTTATAGAGAAAATATATGTTGAGGTAATTTTAAAGAAACTTAATATTAAAATATTATTTTATTACTTAATAATTTAAAATTTAATTAAGAATG
>NW_021333053.1:0-207 GCF_001605985.2 Dendrobium catenatum
TACGTACGAAATCACGATCGTACGGGATGATCATGTACATACAAAATTGTAAATTAGCAATTTTTTGATGATTTTTTGTGTCTTTCATATAAAAGGTCCTTTGTAATCTTTTTGGTCAATGGTCTTCATGCTTACTAAAAGAAGTGTAAAGGAGAGAGTGAGAGAGAGTTTTTGAAGGAGAGTTCCTACCATTGGAGCATGAAGGAT
>NW_021333054.1:0-207 GCF_001605985.2 Dendrobium catenatum
AATTCAAGGAGACATCTTTTTGATTTGTAGCCTCAAAACTGCTAATCTCCCTCATCTTTATAGGTTCCAAAAGCCTTAAAAGATGTAATACCTTAGCCCTAAAGCTATAGGTTCTCTCTCCTTCAACCCCAAAGTTGTAGGAGAATTCCCCTCCCTTTAGCTCCAAGAGCTAGAGGGAGTTCCCCTACATTTAGCCCAAAAGCTAAA
>NW_021333055.1:0-205 GCF_001605985.2 Dendrobium catenatum
GGTTCTTTGCGCTCCAACTTGTGCCCTTGGGCAAGTGACAGGGGGTCCCCTCGGCGTGACCCGAAGGGGCTCTTCCTTGTGTTTCCTGTTTTCCTTCTTTATTGTCATTCTTGTATGGACGCTTACTTTTATATGTTCAGGTCTTCCCCCTTTTGTTTTTTGTCTTGGAAAGACATAGGCTTACAGTTCCATACTGACGTTGTAC
>NW_021333056.1:0-418 GCF_001605985.2 Dendrobium catenatum
CGCTTGAACTCCTACCTCCAGCCAGGACGTCTGAAGGAGAAGTCTTTGTCTTCATCTCCTCAATCTTCTTGATAGAAAAAACCATTCATTGGGGCATTCTATAATATGAGATTGTCTTCCCATGATCTTAGTTAGGTAGTGTCATTCAAGCATGAAACAAACCATCAACTCACTAGAATATGACCGTTGGATTTACAGTTTGTGGTGTCATGATCCTTCCTATGAAGTTTGATGCTAGCATGATTGCTCAAATCACACATGTGAAGCTCAATAGCTTCAAGAAATAGTGGGAGGTTGAAGATGTAATCATGACCATTGATCAGGATCATTGGCCCTTATTTGATCCCATAGTTTTGAAGCCTACTTAATCACATCAATCTAATCAATAATCCAATGGATGAGATTAATCCCATGGTTA
>NW_021333057.1:0-282 GCF_001605985.2 Dendrobium catenatum
TGGGAGATGGAAGGGAAATTAATAGTAGACTGAGATTGAGCCGAGGTGGGGATAAGGAGCGACGGTGGGAGATGAGTGGATTGGATAGGATCAGTGGGAGTTCCCAGGTTAGAATTGTGTTTGAAAGGGAAATTATGTTCGTGAAACACCACGTGCCGAGATATGTGAGTTTTCCCAGTGATGGGATTGAAGCATTTGTACCCTTTGTGGATAGGAGAGTAACCTATGAAAATACATGTAATATTAAAAATCTGCTCCAGGATCGTCCAGGACGATCTGGAT
>NW_021333058.1:0-325 GCF_001605985.2 Dendrobium catenatum
ATTCTCTTGGTTTATTTCATTTGGCCACCACACATGGAAGAAGGATTAGGTTTTGCATGGAAACCCTGATTAGGGTATAGATCTCTATTGTATGCATGATATTTCTCTTTATGTTGATCATTTTACCTATCTAACATGAAATCTTGCATGTTTCTGATAGGAAATACTTGAGTTCGCAAGTAACCCTAAGGTAATACTTGAGTTCGCAAGCAATCCTAATCCAAATCGGAGATCCAACAGCAACAAAGCTGCTGTCCAGAACAGAAAAACAGCAGAAATCTGCTGTTAACAGCAGAAAAACAGCACTATTCTGAGAGAAAACCAA
>NW_021333059.1:0-210 GCF_001605985.2 Dendrobium catenatum
TATCATTTGACCGCATGATCATAGATGTTGGACTATAGCCCAACTGTAGCTGTTGGGCCACCACTCGATAGGCACTAATAAGCCATAATTTGGCTATCACCATCAGCATGCCACCCTACCTCCTTTAATAAACCAAAACCCAAACACTATTATCAGACCATCGTCACAAGAAAATTGCATGAACACTTGTGATTATACCATCATGCAACT
>NW_021333060.1:0-321 GCF_001605985.2 Dendrobium catenatum
ATAAGCAAATTCATTTTCCTTGGAAAACCAAACATGCATAACACTTTAGATAAAGTTTCCCAATTCATATTATCATAAGCTTGTTCCATGTCAAGCTTAACTGCCATTAAACCCTTCTTCCTTTTAGACATTCTAAGTTTGTGGATAACTTCTTGAGCTAAAAGACAATGATCAGAAATAGATCTACCATGAAGAAAAGCAGCTTGTTCTTCAGTAATACAGTTAGCAATGAAGCCCTTCATTCTGTTCAATATCATTGTAGCCACAAATTTATAAGTAGACTGGCATAAGCTAATAGGTCTATAGTTAGATGGTACCAAA
>NW_021333061.1:0-248 GCF_001605985.2 Dendrobium catenatum
CGCCTCGTCTCACATATCGCACCAGATTCTCCCCCACCGTGCAACAAGAGAGCATATAGGAGATCCACCAGCTCGTCGAGCGCGTCGAGGGCGGGATTTAAGTCAGAAATTTATACCTTGCGGAAGTCGTAGGCAACTGTCGGCTCGAGGATCGAGGCAAGAGGGTCCTCTCCTTTTTTTTTGAATTAATTATAATTAATTATAATTAATTAATAAATTATTTTTAATTAATTATCTATAATTAATTA
>NW_021333062.1:0-206 GCF_001605985.2 Dendrobium catenatum
GATGTCGAACTCCCCGTCCTCGTCACCGCACATCTTCTGTTCTTACAAGCTAACCTTATGCGCCATGTAGGCCATGAACTCTAGTCCGGCTCTAACTTGCAAGCTATTAGGGGCAATGTTGGCGGCCATCTCAGGCTCATCATCATCTTTAGGCAAGTCATCGCAAACAGAGTAGGAGGCGGTGGTGTCTATCCGTGCCTTCTTAG
>NW_021333063.1:0-234 GCF_001605985.2 Dendrobium catenatum
GTTTTCGGAGGTGGAAGAACAACCGGCTCAGGATTCGAATTCGACTTGCAGGAACCATAACTGTGGACCAAAGATCCACATCCTTCGCATCGACTTGGTTTCCAGTCATAAATAACTTTGAGCATGATATCTTCTCCTTCTATGTTGATAGGAATTTCATCCGGGAGAGACGATTCTTTTGAGATAGCAACACAGACTCTAGCATAGGTTAATCTAGCCCTTTTGGCAGTAAGA
>NW_021333064.1:0-412 GCF_001605985.2 Dendrobium catenatum
ATTGAATTCTATACCTTATCTTAGTCATCTGACTCATCTCATTCTAAATCAAATCCATTGAGGTCCCCATTTCTTATCCAATTGAATGAAAAAAAGGAAATTAGTTCCTTTCTGCACCATTACAAATAAAAGGATCACTTTATATCAATCTATCGCTATGCATGAAGGCCTCTAGCCTAAGATCGCTTTAATTTTTCAAAGTTGATTATTAGTGCTCAAGCAAACCATCAATCCATATCTTCTCCTTCTTCTCTCACCTCATGATGGTTTTCCTGTGGGAGGAGTTTTTTATTCATCTCTTATTCTAGACATGGAAATTCCATTTATCTTTTCTTCTTCGCTAATGTAATTCTCAGAGAATGGATGATGTGAAATCACATGCGGTGAACATGAATTGCACGTTAGAGATTAA
>NW_021333065.1:0-1173 GCF_001605985.2 Dendrobium catenatum
AAAAACTACATAAGATGCAAAAATGTAAAGCATTCAAATAGCAACTATCTTAACATAGAGGATTGGAGTTTTATAATAGGGTAGTGCCACGAGGGGCGTACTCTACCACTATTAGATCTAATCTATTGGGAAGGGGAAAACCTAACCTTAAGGAGAAGACGGGTTGAATGATCATATAGGAAGGAAGAACTCCTAACTATAGAGAATCGAATTTGAAATTTGATACTAGGGTAGTGCCACGAGGGGCGTACTCTACCAATAGTAAATCTAATCATAAGGGAAGGAGAAAACCTAAGCTTAAGGAGAAGACGATTAGAGGACCCTGTGGGAAGGAAGCATTGCTTCCCACAGAAGGTTGGGTTTGGAATTTGAAAACTAGGATGGTGCCACAGAGGGCGTGATCCATCACTAGAAAATCTAAACCTAAAGAGAGAAAGCACGATGACTCACATCTGTCCTTAAAGAAAAGAAAACTGGATGATCTTGTGGGAAGGAAGCATTAATTCCCACAAAAGATCAGATTTGGAGTTTGAAATTAGGATGGTGCCGTAGAGGGCGTGCTCCATCACTAGAGAACGATCTCGTGGAGAGGAAACTTGCTCTACACGAAAGATCTAGTCTTAAATTTAAAACTAGGATGGTGCCACATAGGGCATGCTCCACCACTAGTGGATCTAATCCTAAGGAAAGGAAGTACTGGGACTCATACCTAACCTTAAGGAAGAGAAGACTAGAAATATCTCATGGGAAGGAAGCATTGCTTCCCACGACAGATCACAATGGGCGTACTTCATCACTAAATGGTCTTGTAGAGAGGAAACTTGCTCTACACAACGAACCTGGTCTGGATGATTATATATGGAGAAAACTTGCTCCACATAGAGGATCGGGTATGGAATGATCGTATATGAAGGAAACTTGCTCCATATAGAGGATCAGGTTTAAAATGATCGTATGTAGAGGAAACTTGCGCTACACAGATGATCGGGTCTGGATGATCATATGTAGAGGAAACTTGCTCTATACAGTGGATCGGGTCTGGATTTATCGTATGTAGAGGAAACTTGCTCTACAAAGAGGACCGAGTCTGGAATGATCGTGTGTAGAGGAAGCTTGCTCTACACAAAGGATCGAGCCTGGAATGATCGTGTGTAGAGGAAGCTTGCTCTACAC
>NW_021333066.1:0-269 GCF_001605985.2 Dendrobium catenatum
GGACAATCCTGGTTCCCCTTTCAGCTTCACCCTCTTTCCCTCTACCATCAGCTCCATCACCATGGTCCCCCAGTTCACCTTGGTTTCACCCAAGGTCTGTAGCCACTTCATGCCCAGAATGACGTCTGTGCTACCCAACCTCAGGGGTAGGAAGTCCTCCACCACCCTGATCTCCTGTAGCCTCATCTCCACCCCTTTGCAGATCCCAGTGCTGGACTCAATCTTTCATGTTCCCATCATCACCCCATAACTACCTGTCTCAGTAGGCT
>NW_021333067.1:0-526 GCF_001605985.2 Dendrobium catenatum
AGGCAGATTTTAATGAATTAATAGAATTACCTTTCGATTACTTCCCTGTTTGTGTGAAAAATACTTTCTCTAAAGGTCCTGTACCATACCGATGGACTAAGGGTCAGGCTAGATACCACGAAAATATTTGGCAAGTAAAAATTAAGAGTAATCCTACAAGTGGTATTGGGTTTGGAACTGTTAGTTCATTCGATGACGATGAGTATTGCCTAATGATAACTTACCATCTTGAATCGCCAAATGTCCCTACAGATCCTTTCTGTGCTCTTGATGGGCTCTGTTTGGAGACTTTAGATGATCCCGATGACTTTCAAGTTCGGGATGCACCCCCTGAATTAGAAGAAGAAATTAAATCGACAGTCGATGAGTTAAAAGAAATTAACCTGGGAATCGATGATGATCCCCGTCCAATCTTTATAAGTGCTCTACTGAGCGAGGGTGAAACCAAAGATTTGATTCAACTGTTGTCTGAATTTAGGGATTGCTTTACCTGGACATACGATGAAATGCCAGGTTTACCTGCTGA
>NW_021333068.1:0-1702 GCF_001605985.2 Dendrobium catenatum
CTTATTTTTTAGAAATCTATTTTTTTTTACAAAATTAATTAATGTAAGTTAACATTAAGAAAAGAATTAAGATAAAATTCTCATACATAAACGATAGTGATAAGTAAAATACCAAAAAAATCAAAATCAAAATACAGATTACATTCGAATAATAAAAAATGAAAATAACAAGTAATGACAATCTAATAATCGGGAAGATTGGTATCGGCTCCGCCAAGATCACTGAGATATTGTCCAAATGAGCTTGAAGAAGGAGGTTGTTGTTGATGTTGTTGTTGTCCGAACATCTTTTCTAAAATTCGGGCTTGTTCAGCTTGGACAAATTCACGAGATGAAGAAGCATGGCCTAGATGTGACCATTCACAATAATGTGTCATATGAGATCCTTACACATCTCAAGAAGCTTCCCCTATAAATAGTAGATTTCCATATCACATTAACATCATATAAGCAATATGCATAATACATTTTCATCTTCTTCTTTCTCAGATGAAGAAGACACACTCCAAATGATAAATAGTTTACATGAAGAGGAATCAATGCTTCGTCGTGCGATAACAAATAACAATTTGATGATTCAATTCCTTCTTACACAACCTATTAACAACATCTCAGTGGGAGGCTCAGTTATAGGTCGTGCTTTTATCAACCGTGATCGAGAAGCTGCAGATCTTCGACTTTATTAAAATTACTTTTCAATTAATCCAGTGTACAATGATACAATGTTCTGACGGAGATTTCAAATGTCTTGAACATTATTTATGCTTGTCCTTGACGCAGTAAAAGCACATGATATCTATTTTCAGCAACGAATTGATCGTGCCAGCAAGCTTGGTTTATCACCTTTCCAAAAAGTAATAGCCGTCCTTCGGATGTTAGCATATGGATTACCCGCAGATGCTACGGATGAATATATTAGAATAGGCGAATCAACAACAATTGAAAGTGTGAAGAGGTTTTGTAGAGCAGTAGTTTAGATATTTTCAGAACAATATTTAAGATCACTAACAATCAATGATGTGGCTAGACTTCTTAACATTAATGAACAATGTGATTTTCCAGAAATGTTGGGTAGTTTAGATTATATGCACTGGAAGTGAAAAAATTGTCCTACCGGGTGGGCTGGGCAATATGCCGGACGTACTTGATCACCTACAATTATTCTAGAAGCCGTGGCAGATTGTAATCTTTGGATATGACATGCTTACTTTGGTATGTGTGACACTAATAATGATATAAATGTGTTAAAGTCTTCCCACATATTCGCTAATCTCACTCAAGGTATTGCTCCTCTCTGTCATTATGTCATTCAAGGAAAAAAATATAACATGGGTTATTATTTGACTGATAATATATATCCGAAATGGTCAACTATTGTTTAAACAATTCAAGAAACACGTACTCCAAAGAAACAATATTTTGCAATGAAATATGAAGCATGTAGAAAAGATGTAGAACGTGCTTTTAGAACTCTCTAATCTCGTTTAGTAATTGTGGCAGGACCTGTACGTTTTTGGAGAAAAAATGTACTGCGTGATATTATGACTACATGCATAATTTTGCATAATATGATAATTGAAGATAAACGCAATCTCACTAGACCAGGTCAAGTTCCAAGAGAAGTGCCACCCCCGGATGTAGAAAAGGTGACGGATGAAAATATCCAATTTCATGAATTTATCGCTCGCCATAAACAAATCAG
>NW_021333069.1:0-311 GCF_001605985.2 Dendrobium catenatum
ATAAGAAGATGATTAAAATTTCCACTTCCTCCAATTTTAATTTGACATAAATTCTAATTCAAAAGAAGATACATATTGATATCATAATGGATGAATCATAATATGATAATTTAATTTTATCATTACTGAAGAAGAAAATTATTAAAGATGTTATAAAATCACCTGATTTGATATCAATTCATGGTGTGGCAATTAATTTTAAGGAAAAGCCACATGACAAAGAAATGTTTATTATATCATGGGTTAGCCTTAATAAGGAATCTTGAAGTATCCCGAGTCTTTGACTGAAAGAGGAATTTAAGATGATCAAT
>NW_021333070.1:0-366 GCF_001605985.2 Dendrobium catenatum
TAGGATGTTTGACCTATCTAAAATTATTTGACAGTGCATTGATTGATCATGTTAACCTAAGTTGGAGAGCAAGGTTGAGAGAAATTCACCAAGGATGTTTGATCTATTCATTAGAGCATTACTCAATAATATTAGCATATGTAAAAGGGAAAAAAAATCCATCATGGATATTTGGCCTATTTAATGATATTTGTAAAAAAAAAAATACTCTATGATGTTAACTTATGTGGAAGAGGTCACAAAATATCTACTAAAGATGTTTGGACTATATGAGATTATTTGTTAGACCATTATTGATAACATTAACCTGTGATGTAGAAGTCAAATTAAATCCTCCTAAGATAAATTATACCTTGATTGGATGGG
>NW_021333071.1:0-205 GCF_001605985.2 Dendrobium catenatum
CAATGGATCCCCCTTATATCTATATATTTATTATGAACTCATCAATTTTTAATTAGATTATTTTCCAAAATTTATATATTTATGGGTATTTTAAATATTTTTAAAACTACCTATATATGTTAAAACCTAATTTTGGGAGATCCTCTACTTGAAAATTTAAACATGGATTGTGTGCATGAATAGAATTCATGAGGGATGTGGATTA
>NW_021333072.1:0-419 GCF_001605985.2 Dendrobium catenatum
GTATAATTTTTTTTATTTTTGTACTAAAAATCTGCTTTAAGAAGCAGTAAGAAAGCCGTCACAAACAAAGCCTTAGTATATGTGGGACAAAATTGATCTAAAATTGTCTATTTGGGTTAAAATTAAGATCAATATTTTTGTAAAATCGAGACATTAAATTGAGATTAATTTTATATCATAGCTATAACACTAATAATTATTTTGAATTACTTTTATATAACCAAGTAATTAAATTAAAACAATATGATACTATAAAATTAAATTGATAATTCTAAATAGAATTTATTCCTTAGTCCTTCCTTTCACGTGAATTTGAAAAAAAAAAATATTCTCCAATCAAACTTCCGTACATTTAGCTTAGTTTAATTTTTTTTTAATTCTAAAAGATGCTTTTTGCAAGTTGATTTATTAAAAAAAAA
>NW_021333073.1:0-320 GCF_001605985.2 Dendrobium catenatum
TATGGCCTCGCCATCTTGTTGGTCTTATCTATGAGCTCATCATTGCCTTTTATGTCCTCGTTCGCTCCTTGCCCAACACTCGCTTACTCGCCCCCATCATCTTGATATTTTTTGTTGCTATCATCAAATATGTAGAGCGTTCTTATTCGCTATATAAAGCCAGCACTGAAGGCTTTCGTAGCTCCATCATATACTCTCCTACAGAACCAAATATAAACATTTCTCTTGCCTCTTCAAACACGGTAGGTTTGAATGCCTTGAATGGAGCTTTTGTGTTATACTCTGATTGCAAGCCTATATTTGTTGATCTTTATCCACGT
>NW_021333074.1:0-366 GCF_001605985.2 Dendrobium catenatum
CATCCATCTCTAGATTAGCTGAGTCGCCATCAGAATTATCCTGAATTAAATCAGAATTATCCAAAATTAAATCAGAATTATCCGGATTCATCTCAGTAATTAAATTAGAATCTTCCGAGTTTAATTTCATTGTGTTCAAGGTCAGATCAGTTTCTTTCGGAATTAAATTAATATCGTTCAGGCAGACCTTATCCAAAGGGATATCGTTAATGAGATTAGACTCAAGAGGGGCTAAGGTCTCAAGGTTAAAAGGTTCTAGAGCTCCTAAATCAGGGTTTAAGTCAGGCAGGGGGTCTAACTCAATCACTTCAGTTTCATTTTCAAAGAAGTCTTCTTCATTAGTGACATCACTAGCATCCACGAAAT
>NW_021333075.1:0-284 GCF_001605985.2 Dendrobium catenatum
AAGTTCACCAAAGAAGAAGATCTCTTTGGTGTCAAAGCACCCGGTCACTCCGCCGCACCGGGGAAGGTGGAAGTGATTTTGTAAGGGCTTCTCCGCCTAGCTGTGGGGGCTAAAGGAGAGATACTTATTTTAGTTCAATACTTGGAGGGTGCCTCCAAGGAGTAGGGTAGATCAAGGTTTGACCGAACCACTATAAATCAGGTGTGTTCTTTCTTTATTACTTCCGCATTTAATTTATGCATTTGTTTTTTTCTTGTGGTGTGATTTTGGTTTATGTGATTTTT
>NW_021333076.1:0-317 GCF_001605985.2 Dendrobium catenatum
TCTCCAACTCTATTGTTCTAAAGGTTTTGGGGAAGCACATCCCATTCTCGATTTGTAGCATCGAGCTTTGAAAAAAAATGGAATCAATTTGGTAACTTTCACTTAACTTCCTTAGGTCTGAATTGGATTCTCTGCTTGTTTAAGTCCCCTAATGCTATGGAAGAAGTTCTAAGTGGGGGTCCGTGCTACATTGGAGGCCACATTTTGGGTTTGACAAATGGTCACCATCCTTTTCGCCTTTATCGCTTAAAGGATTAACCGCCCTAGTTTGGATTCGCTTTCCATTACTGCCATTACATTGTTGGGATGAAGTTAAC
>NW_021333077.1:0-536 GCF_001605985.2 Dendrobium catenatum
TTATGAGGTGGAGCTTGTGAGGGGATTCACAAGGGTTTCTTCAAGGATCGCTCAGCTTCTTCTTCGTCTAGAGTTTCTCGTCTGTGGAAGGGTCGGTAGAGTTAAGGCGTAAGCATCTGGTTGTTGGTTCTCTGCCAGCTTCAGGAGGAAGCAAAAGGAGATATGTTCTCAACCTTGTCGGGGTGGCAAAAAGGAGGTTCTTGTGAAGGCTTCTCCGCCTAGCCGTGGGGGTTAAAGGAGTCATGTTTTGTAGTGCAATACTTGGAGGGTGCCTCCAAGGAGTGGACGTAGGTCAAGTTGACCGAACCACTATAAATCTATGTGTTCTTGTTTTCTTGCTTCCACACTTTTGTTTCCGCATTATTTTTCTCGTGGCATGATTTTGGTTTATGTGTTTTTTGTTCTTTGTGAAAATTTTTTTTTTAAAATTACAATTCACCCCCCCTCTTGGTTAGCTTGGGAATAAGTTCATAGGGCTTAACATCCCAAACAAACTTTTAAGTGGTATCAGAGCGGGATTCAAAAATTTAAGTTTG
>NW_021333078.1:0-293 GCF_001605985.2 Dendrobium catenatum
TGAGGCCACCTGGGAGTCACAGGAGAGGATTGCAGAGAAGTTTCCTGCTTTCCACCTTGAGGACAAGGTGGTACTTTGGGAGGGGGGTAATGTTAGGCCGGTCCAGCCTGGACCGGCCCAACCTGGACCGGCTCAGCCGGTCCGGGTCTTCTCCAGGCGGAAACGAAACAGGGGGGAGGCGGAAGAGGGAAAGGGCCAAGGGGTGGGGTCCACTTGCATTTCAAACATGGTTTAAGTGTTTTTGGAGGGAGAAGGACGGGTAGAGAAGTCCTTTTGCTTTTAATTTGAATTAG
>NW_021333079.1:0-525 GCF_001605985.2 Dendrobium catenatum
CAATAACTCTAAAATTAGGCAAAATTAGGTACAAGTTCTATATACCAAAACGATCAAAATTTTGCAAGAGATTTTCTAAAATTATTTCCGTTACATTCCGTTAACCTTGAAAATTCCACTAAATTCTCGTCGCGGTGCTTTAAAAAGCGTGCAAAGCCTAAAATAGGATTTTCGGGTTTTACAATCGCTTCCCCCACCCTCTTCGTCTTCCTCGTTTTCACAAATGAGGAGAACTTGAAGAGTTCGATCCTTGTACTTATGCCCTGGCATGTATTTTTCATCACATCGGAAACACAGCCCTTTCGTTCTCTTCTCTTGCATTTCTTTGTCAGTGAGCCTTTTGAACTGTCCCCCATTTCCTCCTCCTGTTACTTTTTTCCTGGAACTTCTTTCATCCCTCATGGGGAAGCTCCCTTGGTGGCTAGGTGGGTAGTCGTCCACCTGTAAGTGTCTCATGAGCTACTACTACTCCTCGCTCCCTTCTCTACATTCTTTTGATTTTCGACCAACTGTGCAAGCTTCATG
>NW_021333080.1:0-1216 GCF_001605985.2 Dendrobium catenatum
ACCAGTAGTGCACGTGGATACTAACATAAAATCTTCGAAATTTAAAGCATAGAAAAAGCAATTTAAAGATTTTGAATTCAATTGAGCATCGATTCGTTCTTCTCTAATCCATTGACAAAGGGAATGTCAGTCTTAATTTCATTAACAATACGTGACGGTGATGAATAACCAGTTAAAATCATATGCCACATACGAAAATCTATCGATTGCAAGAAAATAGACATGCGAATTTTCGAAAAATCAAATGACATATTTTCAAATAAAGGAGGTCTGGTGATTGAATAACCTTCCGCAACATTACGATTAGCGATTGATCGAAAAATTCAAAAGCTTTTAAAAAGTTATTTTATGAATTCTGCTCTGATACCACTTGAAAGTTCATTTGGGATGTTAAGCCTTATAGAACTGGCCCAAGGCTAACAAAGAGAAAAGTGAATTCAAAAATAAGAATTTTTAAACCAAAACTCAAGCTAAAAACCAATATCTCACCACATAGAAAATCAACGATGCAGAAATTAAAGTGCGGAAGTAATAAAGAAAGAACACACCGGATTTATAGTGGTTTGGTCAAACCTAAACCTACGTCCACTCCTTCGAGGCACCCTCCAAGTATTGCACTAAAATCGTAACTCTCGTTTAGCCCCCACAGCTAGGCGGAGAAGTCCTTACAAAATCACTTCCACCTTCCCCGGTGCGGCGGAGTCGCCGGGTCCTTTGACACCAAGGAGATCTTCTTCTTTGGTGAACTTACCTCGATATAAGCCTTGAATCCAATGGTACTAAGGTGCGAGTTCACCGGAGCAACCGTGTGGAATCCCCTCCACACTCCCTTGAGTTCCCCCCCCTCATAGGATCATCTCCATAAATCGTAATGTTGCGGATCTATTTTCATGGTTTATGATTTTGATGATAGAAAACACTCTTATTTCTCTACGATGGCCTTATTTACTAATATTTCAGGTCCACACGATATGACAACAATTTGGAATCAGCTCAAGATTCAGTAGACTAGGTCTGAGTCAGTTTGTACACTTTTTCCTTTCTTGAGTCTATTGTATTTGGTGTGGCTCCTGATGTTTTGTAACTTGGAAGATTTTTTATTGCTCCCTAAAGATTTCTTTTTTTGGTAATATTGTTCGAGATGATATTTATATCATCCGGGATGATCTATCGAAAATCAGAAACCCTAATTAGGGCATCCTCATTAAAGCAGTCG
>NW_021333081.1:0-203 GCF_001605985.2 Dendrobium catenatum
GCTTTAATTAATCTTGTCACCTAGGCAAGTATATGGCTTTTATGTTTCACACCAGTTTGGTATCAGAGCATGGTTGCTCACCGGGATGCGAACTCGACGGAGTCGAGTCTTTTCCACCCCAGGAGAATGATGCGGACATCCAACTGTCCATGCCAATCCGAGGAGAAGCTGAAAATCGACGACCGAGATCACTTTGCTTTATT
>NW_021333082.1:0-814 GCF_001605985.2 Dendrobium catenatum
AAAGATTTGGGCTTAAAGCTGATCCTTGATGTGATCCAATAAACATAAGAACATCCACGTTGATATCTTCCTAGATATTATTTGGTATGGGCACGGCACTGGAGTATATGTGCCTGTATTTTGAGCTCAGCTCTTTGCAATTTGATAAGTACGGCAAATTTGAACAAAATGAGTGACATCCTATCGTATTTGCGACTAGAAGAAGTGAGTTTCAATGGTTGTGAATTGTACTATAAACAAGTCAAGTCGAGTTGAATTATTTCTTAATCAAGCAAAGTTCATGTACCTAGCTCAAATTCGAGCTTGGCTAGAGTGAAAAGTATGAGGCTCCAGCTCAACTTGAATGTTTGAGCTGGATGAGAAAGCTCAAGCTTGACTTATTTTCTAAACATGACTTCTTATTTTGAATCTGGACAAGAAACTATTAATTAGGCTATTATAAATGTTTATTTATAGATTTATATTAATCGAGTTGGCTTAACAAGTTGACGAACCGATCTAGGTCGGGCCAAGCTTAAACTCAAGCTCGTATAATATATTACTTTGAATTTAATCTAGAATGCAAACTCATTGCCGATAAGCCTAACTCTTGAGTTCGTTTGTGAGCTGGCTTGACTCACTTACACCCCTAGCTATAAAAGTCTTAGCGCACCAAGTGTTGGCTGCCTGACTACTAGGATGTGCCTCGCAAATGGCATATTCCCGCAGCGAAGTTCATGGACTACATAACTGATTCTCTTCAAATAAGAACCCTTATTGTATATGGAAGTCACCAACATGTGTATGGTTGAAGAATTTATCCCGGATTAGGCCA
>NW_021333083.1:0-1605 GCF_001605985.2 Dendrobium catenatum
GCGGGATCCGTCTCGTCTCGGGTCGGGTCGTGACATGTAGGGGGAGCAATGAAAACATTCTTAGCTACCAGGGTACTTCTATGGGAAGTCTGAGTTAAAGTCACGGGTAGTCTCCTAGTGGGGGTAGTGTAATTGAACAGATTAATCCAACTAGGACAGAGATGGTCCTCCTCAAGGTAGGGCGAGGCTATAGCGGACAAAAAGTAGGAATCAAGAGTAAAATAGGATGATTGGTCCTGACTCACATCCATAAGGGGATAACTCAAAGATTCGTCAGACGGTATAGGGCTCAGGCTTTGTCGAATATTACAGTCGGTACAAGGAGCAGTGAGGTAAGTCAAATCGGGAAAGACACACTTTGCTAAATATAACTCTAATTGAGTAGCTCCAAAATTAGACTCTAATGAAATAAGAGGAGGCTCGTTGTTCAAATCAGGCTTAAAAACTTTCAGACTCAAAGTACAGTCTTCCGAAAGAGACTCAGGTTTGGTTGCAACCCTAATATCCATGGGTTCCGTTTCACTTAACTCCTGTGATAAATTTGATAGACTTACTTCCAACTCAAGATTATCTAAGTCACCATCAGAATTATCTAAAATTAAATCAGAATTATTCATAATTAAATCAAAATTATCCGGAGGCATCTCAGTAGGCGTTACAACTAAATCAGGATCTTCCAAATTCAAATTCAAAGTGTTTGACGTCCGATTAGCTCCTTTCGATGTCACATTACTATCATCCAGGCATACTTTGTCCAGAGGCTTATCCTCGAGGAGACTAGGATCAGGGTGGGTTGAGGTGTCGACGTTTAAAGGTTCAAGCTTTCCTAGCTTAGGGTTTAAGTCATTCTGGGAGTCTGATTCAATCTCTTCAGTTTCATTCTCAAAGAATTCTTCGTTATTAGTGATATCATTAGCATCCACAAAATGAATGCACTCAGTCTCAGGTTCAGGGGATCTCTTCTCTTTAATGCAATTCTTTATTAAAATTAAACTTGCAGGGTCAAGGACTGGGGAGGCTAAAGGTTGACTGGGATAGCTAGATGTTAGTCCAAGTGTGGAGTCATAAGGGCTCGATCCAACAAAAGGCCTACCAAAGGGTCGGTCATCAATATTAAATGGAGATCTACAGGGTGGGACAGTAACCCTGATGTTACTAAAGGATGGGTGGTCTTAACCACAGTAAGGTCCACGGTTTGTTCTGCAAGGGGTAGGGTGGTGCTCTAAATGACGGTCACTAGGGGTAGGGGTATTGAGAGTGTAATATCCACTGGTTTGATGGGCAGGGGGGGATCTAAACTTAGAATCAGCAGGTTGCCCATTGGTAGAGGGTCTATATTTTAAGTTGAGTTCTTTCCTCATGTCCTTCCAAGTAAGGTACTCACCGTTAGACTCCCTACGATCTTCCAATCTTACCCAAAATTGAAGAGCCTGACCTTTGAGGTGAGATTTAGCGATGCTAACCTGGTTGGATTCAGGGATATGACATGATTCAAAATAGGCATCTAGTTGTTTGGACCATTCCCTAAAATAGTAAGGCTCTGAGGAACCATCAAAGGTAGGCAAACGATAAGGTGACTCTAAGTGTGGTCGTGGAGGCCTAGGC
>NW_021333084.1:0-551 GCF_001605985.2 Dendrobium catenatum
TATTTAGCTGATTTTGAAACATTTATGTTGTGACGGCATCAGTTGTTAATGTTGCGATAACATCAGGCATTATTGTGAAATCCTAGCTGTGATCTGCTTGATAGAAATGAAAATTGTATGTTCAAGAAATGAGATATTAAGTGTGAGAAATTGATTTCGGGTTGTTGAAAGAAAATACAAAATTTAGTTTTATTTTAAATAAATAAATTTGAAATATAAAAAATTATATTACAAAAATTTAATAACATATTTAAGAAACGCATGTTAATATGTTTTTAATATTTTCTTGATTGGACAGGTCTTCGGTATGTCTAATACGTATCAAAGACATGTCAGATGTGCGTCGTATCTGATAATTGATATGTGTCGGACATTGTATGTCTCATTGAGGAGAAATGTTGGTGCATCATAGGGCTATGAACTTTTGTTTCTCCTTGTTCAATATATTTCCTCCCCGAATTATTAGTATTTAAGGTTCATTTATGTGCACTTGTGTGAGGATTTTTCTTTTGAATTAGTTTGAGAAGCGCAAGCTACCGATCTATGATTCA
>NW_021333085.1:0-273 GCF_001605985.2 Dendrobium catenatum
ATATCGATTGGAACCCGAGATGGTCTAACCTAGGTCATCAACCATATTGTCCAATCAATCAAGTTGACATCTAAAAATTACCTTGAACAGGGTATTTTTGTTTTAAGTTATTTTGAGAGAGATCTTGAAAGTCTTGCTTGAGTATGTTGATTTGCTAAATAGAATTGATACGTTTCAAAAGTTGCCACATAGATGTTTAAATGATTTTGCAAATCAGGCCCCAGAAAGCATTTTAATTATTTAGGTCATGGATGAGAAAGCATGACGATATAT
>NW_021333086.1:0-1212 GCF_001605985.2 Dendrobium catenatum
ACAAATATCTTAAACAATTATATAACTTTTATTAATCTTTTTTTTTTCTTTATGATTCGGCTAATAGAGAAGGCTTAGGGAGAATTAGAGAGGAAAAGAGGAGAGAAAGGAAATCCTATAAAGTTTGGAGGCTGCGTAGCGATTTTCAACTATCGACAATCGACACAATTGGGAGATTTGCTCATCTCATTGTAAGAAACCTTTTCCCTATTTCTGATTTTAATAATTTTATATTTTTGGTATTTTTTCGATCAAATTTGTATTTACATTAACGAAAAATGAGGATAATTTTGTATTGGTAAAATTTTAACTGCCTAACTTTTCATATATTATAGAGATCGAGATTATGAACATTTTGAGTATTTATTTGAGATTTTTCGCCAGGTGAATTTGAAAAAACAGTGATTTTAACACTTTTTAAATTAAACTCAATTATAATTTATTTACTGCAATGGATTTGAAATGAATATGAATATATGATTGAGTAATAGTTGGTTGCTATTATTGTTAGAATATTGTAATAATAATGCGTATGTGAAAAAATAAGTAAAAATTGGTTATTCACTGACATTTGTTAGAGACTGATTAATGATTTGATACATGTACTAATTTAGCGATTTCTCTATTGTATTTTCCTATGATCATGTGAATGCTATTGTTATGATTTGACTGTTAACATGCATATTGCACCTTTATTTTGTGTTAATTTTTTTTTTTTAGATTTTGGTGACTTGCTGAACTTTTAAACTCATTATATGTGGTTAAATATTTTTAGATTAAGGAGGATCAAGTATGTGAGATTGATCAGATCAGAATTCCTTCAAGTTTAGGTTCTTCTTATTTTGATTATTCTTTTATACTTAAGACAGAGTAGTTATGATATGATTGTGTAGATCCTAGGTAATGTATATAATTTTTGGGAAATGAATACATATATATTAATGTTTTGATCGATAGTTTTATTTATATTGTTATTATTTAGATTGATAAAAAAAAATGGATAGCTCTGGATATGTAAATTAAAAAATAAAAGAATAATTCTTTCAAGTTAAATTCTGAGGCATCACATAGTTTCGATAGAAGTTGCTAGTTCTTAAATAGAGATTTTTTTTTTTTGTTGAGACAAGGGGTAAAGAAGGATAATTTGGGAAAAAGTTATTCGCAAATGATATTTTTTCATTACGATAAGTAGAAATAACATAGTGATCCTTT
>NW_021333087.1:0-266 GCF_001605985.2 Dendrobium catenatum
GAAATTAAATGCAAATAATTGATGGATAAAACAAAAACAAGTGCTTATGTTGTTCATTTCTTTTAATTGAGTAATAGTACTGTCATCCAAAACAACAAATGATAATTCCAATAAATGATGGACCATATATTTTTATTTAAAGGTTTCGTTGATAAATTTTGTTGATTCAAATTGAAAGATATTTGATGTGAAGATAAATTGATGGAATCATTAATATTTAAGTATTATATATTTTTAATGACCTGACTCTATCAATTGATCCATAT
>NW_021333088.1:0-546 GCF_001605985.2 Dendrobium catenatum
ATTAGAGAAATCATAGAATTTCATATAATTTAAGAAGCGATATAACATAGATAACGAAAAGAATTTTTGAAAAACATGAGTCAATTTAGACATTAACATAAAGAAAATCATTGCAATAAGGATGAATAAAAATTTTTATATTTCAAATTTCAATGTTTATTATAAATGAACATAAGATCAATTTGAATTAGGAGATTAAAAGAGTCTGGAAAGAAGTAACTATCACATGTGGCGCTTTATGCATCTTTTTTAATTTTATGGCACATTTTTATGCATCTTTTTACTTTGGGCTTATTTTACGCCTCTTTTTCTTATTGCAAACTTCTGTGCAATACTTTTGATTTTTTTACATTTGTATAATTTTCAATTGTAATTGAATTCTTTCCGAAATCAATAATCTAAAATTTCAATTTTTTCTAAGTGCATAAATACAATTTGAAAAAAGAAATACAAAATAAGAAAACATCTAAATTACAATAATAATATTAAAGTAATGTAGTCTAAATAAGAGACATGAAATTGAAAATTCTAATAATATCAAGTTAT
>NW_021333089.1:0-296 GCF_001605985.2 Dendrobium catenatum
TATTTTCTTATTATTGTGTGACGGGCTTTTTCTCTGTTTTCACTACATGTTGGTTGTAAAATTGTTGGTATGTTGGTTTATTTACTTTTACTGCACTCTATGTTATGATTTGATTGACGATTAGATTACCCATAGGTTAGGAGCGATCTGGATTGATAATATGATTTTTTGCAGGTGGCCACACTCGTGCAGGGCAGAAAAAGGGGGATAATTAATTAATAATAAATAAATGCTACAGGTGCTTCAGTTGCTTAGCCCTCAAATGAAGAAGAGTGTGGCCAAATGTGGCTTAATAA
>NW_021333090.1:0-218 GCF_001605985.2 Dendrobium catenatum
CCCAATGAGGGGGCCGGCCACATAGAGAGAGGGAGGAAATTATTTGTCATAAGTTGAGTGGGGCCCACATTACTAATCAAAGATTTAATAAAATCTGAATTAAAATTCAGATTTTTTAAAATTCAGATTTTGAAAGAAAGGAAAATTTTCAATTATGGGGCAATCAATTAGAATTAATTTGAAGCCTTAAATCAAGGAACTATTTTAGGAAAGTCTTT
>NW_021333091.1:0-1170 GCF_001605985.2 Dendrobium catenatum
GCCCTTTTCTTTCGTAGGAAGAATTCTTAAATTAGGGAACCAATTTTTCGTATGTCCAGGCTTCCTGCATCGAATGAAAATAACGTTAGAAGAAATATGAACATCCTTACCACTTTTACCTTTTTTACACTTTTGCTTATGCTTTGGTGAGCTTTGTGATTTGCTTGACAAGCATTGCATTCGTCACCAACTAAGCAATCTTTTTCCGTATCTTCAATTTTTAGAATAATCGTTTTACCTGCATCCAAAAGTCTTTGACCCAAACCTTGCTCGTAGGCAATGAGTGAGCCAATCAAATTATCAATAGAATACTCATTCAAATTTTTGATTCACAAAAAGCAACTACTTTAGCATCAAACTTATGCAGTAGACAACGAAGAATTTTGTTAACTTTTTCAAAATTAGAAAAAAAATTTCCTAAGGCATGCAATGATGTTACAATTTGAATGAACCTGATATACATGTCTAAAATCGTTTCAAAAGGTTTCATGGAAAACAGTTCAAAATCATGCATTAACATATTCAACTTGGATTGCTTGATTTCATTAGTGCCTTCGTATATGGTGTGTAATTTATCCCAAACTTTCTTACCAGTAGTGCACGTGGATACTAACATAAAATCTTCAGAATTTAAAGCACAGAAAAAGCAATTTAAAGATTTTGCATTCAATTGAGCATTTACTTTTTCTTCCTTACTCCATTGATTAAAATGAATATCAATTTTAACTCCATTAATAATACATGACGGTGATGAATAACCAGTTGAAATCATATGCCACATGCGAAATTCAATAGATTGTAAGAAAATAGACATGCTAGTTTTTCAAAAATCAAACGACATATTTTCAAATAAAGGAGGTCTGTTGACTGAATAACCTTCCGCAATATTACGATTAGCCATGGATCAAAAATCCAAAAGCTTTTAAAAACTTATTTTATGAATATGGCTCTGATACCACTTGAAAGTTCGTTAGGGATGTTAGGCCCTATGAACCGGCCCAGGTGAATCGGTATTTAAAATAAAACTCAAACTTAAAACCAAAATCAAGATTCACCACAATGAAAACAAAAGTGCGGAAATTAAATACGGAAGTAATAAAGAAAGAACACACCGGATTTATAGTGGTTCAGTAAAACTTTGACCTACGTCCACTCCTTGGAGGCACCCTC
>NW_021333092.1:0-984 GCF_001605985.2 Dendrobium catenatum
CAAACTCTACCGCCGCGTATTTTCTAACACGCAACAAATCTAATGGAGCAAATTAAGTTTAAGATATATAATTTTAAAATACATTTGAAAAATCTTAACTAACAAATTGATCAAATTAAATTAAACTAAATTTCAACATTTTAATTAATCAACTTAATTAATAAATGCAACCAATTAAATCAAACAAAAAAAAAGCATAAAAAATTAATAAAATGTTTTTCCACTAACCCAACCAAATTTATTACAATGGCTCTCCAAACCAACGAACATCTCAAATTGCTCTTAAGCTGGCAACTCTCCAAAGAGCTACAGACTCTGAAATTGAGTAACTCTCTCCAACAAAAATCTCAAGCACTCTGAGTAGCTCTCAACAACATGCTTCTGTAGCTACATGAGAGTTTCCTAAATTGCTGGCTACGAGCTCCTGCAGACAAAAAGGCAAAAAATCAGTGCATCAATAAACAATACTAAATTAAATGCTACAAAAGTAAAATCTAGCTATTGCATGCAAAATAAAGTGCTGAAAGTTGTAGACATAAATAAACAACATTGCTAAGTAAAGCCACAAATTGTTGTAGTAGAAATAAGCTACGAGCATAAAATAAGACACTAAAACTGACGTCGAGGGAGAAAAGTGACTAAAGCTATGCCCTAGCTAATCTGAATCCTATAGGTTACTTCTAATAGAACCAATAAATCATATCGACAATTCTTTCACTAAATATATATTTATTAAGTGAAGCAATAAATTAAAAAAAAAATACCATTTGGCAACTTTCAAATGAAAGCAGGGGAAAGCCTTAGGTAAAAATGGCCTAACCTCTAACCCCCATTAACAAATCCACGTGGGCATCTTGGTCTATAGGACTAAGTTGTAAGACCCGCCATTTGGGCTACTTCTAAGCGAAGTAGTAAGACCCGCTTGTTAGGGAACTTCTAAACGATTGATCCTAAAACTAAAATTCAAATCCCTTAAATGGGCAT
>NW_021333093.1:0-308 GCF_001605985.2 Dendrobium catenatum
GTTTGGTTCCCCTCTCTTGCCTATATATAGATGTTTTTGGAAAGAAAAGGTTTGAATATTGTTGAGCAAAGTCTCTAAAACCTGAGGGTTGTCTTCTTCTTGGAAAAGCTTGAGAGCTTGTTCCACTTCTTTCTCTTCTCTACTTCGTCTGGGCTTCTTACCTCTTCTTCTCTACGCAAGTTCAACCCCACATGTATCTTTCTTCTTGAGCTTCCTAGTGTTGTTGGTTGGCTGATTTGGGAGCATTTGCAGGAGTTTGGTTGGACGTTTAGACCTTCTTACTGTGGTGGACCATCGGTTTGCTAGCC
>NW_021333094.1:0-325 GCF_001605985.2 Dendrobium catenatum
AGTTTAGTCATAGGAACTTCTTTCCTTCTTTGAATATGTATTATTGAACAATCTCTGATGTTTTTAATATTAGTTGGTCGATGCTATTTAACAATATGTTTTAATGGATATTTATGTTTTTAAGTATATGTTGAAGTTCTTGAGATCTGTGATGTGTAGATATGTGTTGTGGAATTGTTATTATATATATTTGTATATGTTTGCAGGTGTGGAAGTCCGATTGTTGGCTGGAAAGGCAATTTTTTTGTATTGCTACAGATTTTCGACGGATTTGGCATCTGAAATACGATGGAAACGATGATACAACTAATTGGTGCAATGATGG
>NW_021333095.1:0-468 GCF_001605985.2 Dendrobium catenatum
TATAATACAATGGCAAACTTGAGGAAAGTCCTCAATATAATTCATAATAGTTCCAAGTTCCAAGTTCTTAATCCTCTGATCTTCCACCTATGAAAGTCCTCAAACCCTCAAATCACTTTTAATAGATTTCCCAACATCCTTTTTAAACTATTTGCTCTCCTTTTGGGGTTGGTTGCATAAGAAAGTTAACATTAACAAATTGCGACTTTGATACAAAAATTTAAGTGTTGCTAAAAATTGTACTTTTATTCACAATTTTAAAAAACATAGGACTAAAATTTAGTGTCTTGTCACATAAAAAACAGTTTTATAACTCAATTTTGTTGTACTAATTCTTAACTTTATGTTGAAAAATGGGAAAAATATTTGAACTAGAGTTGAGGACAAATGAAATAAATGGTGGATCAGTAGTATATAGTATTATCTTATAAGCCAATGATTATGTGCTTGTGTGATTTTGATTATCGA
>NW_021333096.1:0-564 GCF_001605985.2 Dendrobium catenatum
CCTTTTGCCTAAACATTTCTATAATAAAAAACATTGGTTTTCTTTTTTTTTACATTTTCATTTATAATTCTTTTATCAATAAACATCTTAAGTATGATGTTTGGCATAAAACTATTATGGGGAAAGTTAAGATCAATATTCATTCTAATATGATTGATAACCATTGTGGGATTGGTGGGCAGATAAGGGATACTAATGGTAGACTTATCTTGGGATTTGGTCTATCTTTTCTGAATATTGATGTAGTGCTTTAAATTTTCACTTGTGTTGATAGAGGTTGACAATACGGTTGTTGTGGATACCATCAAAATGAACACAAGTGTGAATTTGAACAATTATTACAATGTTCACAACATCAAAGCTGTATTGGTTGAAAAATTTGTCTTCAAAATTTCTTTCATATGAAAGGTTTGTAATACTCCTGTGACGTGGCTATGAAATAACGAGTCTTACAGTATTAACCCCAAGTATTTTTGTTCTGGTTAAAATCCCTCAGTTTCTTATAGGCAGTGTGTTCTTGGATGTCGCTAGAATGCCTTATGTTTGAGTGGTTTTTTCCATTAG
>NW_021333097.1:0-241 GCF_001605985.2 Dendrobium catenatum
ATGAATGGACGGTGTCTCGCATAAGAGCCGAATAGAATGGGCCAGGACGAAGACCTCCAAGAAAGACCCCTTTGAGTAATTCAGGGTCTATTTGGATTGAAAAATACATTTATGTATATATAGTTTTAAAAAATATTTAATTATCTTTGAAAATATTTAATTTTGAATTTTGAAATTGAACACATCATTATGAACAGTATATCACCTCGGGAGGTGATCATATTATTCCCTATTGGGTTCA
>NW_021333098.1:0-1334 GCF_001605985.2 Dendrobium catenatum
TTAGCATTTTCATGCTCATTCAAATTGGATCCATTAATAGAGATATTAGCTAAAACCATTTCAATAATTTCAGGACAATTTTTGTTAATAGAATAAGTTGCAGTAAAATCAACTCTGGACTTGTTATAGTTAGCTCCAACCACCATAATCGGAACTTCCATATTAGATAAATCAAATGAAGGTTTAACAAGGACTTCTTGCTCATTAGGGACATCACCGACATTAGTAATCGTAGGTTCCACACAAGCTAGATGCATATTAGCCTCACAATTTTCAATCGGTTTCTATTCAGATCCCTCCAAATACACAAGATTTTCAACAAGAATGAAATCCACATCAGTTACCGAAGGAACACAACAAGCTTGATTAATATTAGCCTCACAATTTTTGTTTGGTTTCAAGTCAGATCCCTCCAAATGCTCAGAATTTTCAACATGAATCAAATCCACATCGGTCCTTTGTGGTTTGTTAGAAGAATCATTCTCCTTACGAAAATGAGGATGCTTCTTAAAACATTCATTAATACCATGACCATGCATTTTGCAATAAGAACAAAAAATAGGAAGGTTTTCAAATTCAACTTTTTAGAAATATCCCTTCAATTTCGACCCAATCCAAATATCAGTGGGATATTTTTTGGAGATGTCCATCTCAACTAAAACCCGAGCTACAGAAGGCAGAGAAACAGCTGATGTAGCCTGGTCGGTTTGTAACGATATTCCAAAAATCGAAGTCAAACCATATAAAACTTGAGAAATAAAGAATGAAGTCAGAGATTCTGAAAAGAAATCCAAACATGTGATATAGGGGATTCTTCCCTAACATCAAAATATGGTGTCCATTTTAGCAACCGCATTTGGCATGCCTGTATATAATAAGATCTTCTAGCAAACATTCGACTATAGTCTATGTCATTAGAGAGTTGAATCGCAACATGCCTTTGATCCAGTAAACCAATATAGAAAGAATTCGACAGTTTTAGATTAGAGAAAAATTTCTATATAACATTGAGATTGGGATGTCTCAGCAAAAACTTACCAACCATAGTTAAAGAGAAAGGAGCAGCTAGTTGAGAGACCACATCATAATCAAACAAGAGAGCTGGGCAACCCTAAAATGAGGAATGCAAATTTTTAAGTTTTGAAGAAGATGAAGCAGAACTAGCTAAGACATCCTTGAAAGATCGAGATTTCCCCTCACCAAGATAAGGTGCCGAAGGAAGGGGTGACAACGGAGTCATCATAGCCCCGAACCCAAAAACCCCAAGAAAACCTCAAATCCAAACACAAAAAACAACGAGCAAAGAACAATGATTAAGAATACAAGCAAAAAGT
>NW_021333099.1:0-388 GCF_001605985.2 Dendrobium catenatum
GGAGAAGCCTTGACATAAATTCTTTTCCACCACTACCCATTGCGTTAGAGAACCATCATCATTTTGTACCTTTCAAGTGTAGGCATACTACCTCCCACTATCCACACTCTCCAAGTATAGGCAGTGAACTTTTACGCTGTTCACACTCTCCAAGTGTAGGCAGAAAACCCTTCATCCTTTCAAACTTCTCCAAGTTTAGGCAAAGAACCTCCCGTTGTTCACACTCTCCAAGTGTAGGCAGAGAATCTTCCCACTGTTCAAACTCTCCAAGTGTAGGTAGAAAACCCTTCGTTCTTTCACACTTCTCCAATTATAGGCAGAGAACCTCCTGCTGTTCACACTCCTCGAGTATCGACAGAGAACCGGATCTCGTTGAAAAGATCTTCTC
>NW_021333100.1:0-266 GCF_001605985.2 Dendrobium catenatum
TTCTGTTGGGGGTAATTGCCTAAAGATCATAGTATTTTAAAACTTTTAGGGGGCCCGCAATTGCCTAAACTATTGTAATAAAGATTAAAAATTAGATGAATTAAGATAAATTTCCTAAAAATCATATGATAAAAAAAATTTTTTAGGGGGAGCAATTGTCCCCAGGCAGCTTAAGGTGGATCCGCCCCTAAATTGCCAAACAAACAAAACATAATTGTCCCATATCCATGTTGAAATAAATGAATGATATAGGGGTGTCAATTTTG
>NW_021333101.1:0-874 GCF_001605985.2 Dendrobium catenatum
ATCTAGGAAGGGTGTACTCCGCTAACATTGCCCTAGCTACTTCTACCAAGGTTCTATTCTTCCTTTCTGCTATACCATTTTGTTGAGGTGTTCTAAGGGCTGAGAAATTGTGTTCTATTCCTAGCTCTTGACAGAATGATTCAAATCTATAATTTTAAAATTCTCCACCATGATCGCTATGAATTGTTAAGATTTCACAACCTAACTTCCTTGAATCCGTGTGGAGAAAACCTTAAATTCCTCAAAAGACTCATTTTTATGTGCAAAGAATCTTACCCAAGTGAAGCTAGTGAAGTCATCTACAATCACAAATCCATAATTTTTCCCACCTAGGCTGGCTATACTAATAGGTCCAAATAAGTCCATGTGTAGGATTTCTAGTGGCCTAGTGGTGATCACATCTCTAATTGAATGAAAAGATGATTTGACTTGTTTTCCTAGTTGGCAAGCATCACATAAATGATCCTTTGTGAAATCTAACTTAGGTACGCCTCTAATTAGGTTTTTTTGAGTGATGTTTCTAAAAGTTTTCATACTAGCATGGCATATTCTCTTATGCCATAGCCACGAGTCATCAACTATTATTTTCAAACAAAATGAATTTAAACTATCAATGCAATCAAGGTCTAACATTTAAACATTGTTCATTCGTTTTCCTTCTAAAACTAATTTATCATTTAAACTAATCAGACGTTTATCAGATAGAAATTTAATATCAAAACCTTTGTCACACAGTAGACTAATGCTAAGTAAATTATGCTTCAAACCATCAACTAGTAAGACATTTTCAATTAAAATTTTTTAGTATTACCAACAATACCTGAGCCTATCACCTTCCTAGTAGTGTTATCTCCTAATGTTACTTTGCCTCCAG
>NW_021333102.1:0-995 GCF_001605985.2 Dendrobium catenatum
TCTTGCGTGAAAATCACACAAGAACTTCGTTGGGAGGAAATTTGTTGACTAAAAAAAAAGGGGAAAGAAAAAAAAGAAGAAAAGAAAAAAAAAGGGGGCTATGAAATTTAGTATCTTTTTGGAGCAAATTTCGAAGCTTGAAATATATATGATTAAAAAAAATGATGATGAAATTAAATCGAAACCTTGCTCAAAATGATATGATAGTTAAACATCTGAAATGGTGCAAGAAACTTGGAGGGAATTACATATATTAAAATAGAAACATTCCCTGCAAAAGTTATATAAATATATTAAGTTAAAAAAAAAAGAGAGAGTACAATGAGATCATGGCAAAATACCAAGTCTGTAGCAATAAAAAAAATAAATCCCAATAAATGATAGCAGGACTAAGTACAAATCCCCACTTCGTCCATAATGAATTTGGAATTTCTTTTAAAAATCATTTATAAAAAATCTGTTAGATGGTTTTACAATCAAAAGTGGCAACTCAATTTGAATATTGGATATCTTACAAGTCCGATGGTAACAATACATTTGTTGGCGCCCCTCAATGAATTTATGAGGTTGTTAAAATCAAGATTTAAAAAAAAAAATTTGAACTTGAGAAAATATAGAAAGAAGGCGGTCATCACGTCTCTTCGCAAAACAACGCACATGTTCGACAATGAGATTAATAAAAGGAGAAGGAAACGAACAAAAAAAAAAAGTTGGTTCTCCTTCTCTAACTACCTACCACGCATCCAAAGTCGAGCGATCCCTCTCCGCCTCCACACACTAAAACACTGTCTTCGCCTCCACAAGCCGAACTGACTTCCGGCCTCTTGCTTCCGACTTATTCCGACAACCTTGACTGAAGTACGCCGAAGTTTTGTTGTTCTTCACGTGAACTTCCCCAAACCCTATTTAAGTAACACTACAGGAAAATCACTTATTACCGGCGGAATTTTCCGGCGGCTTTCCGGTGGCTTTCCGGCGGTTTATGACGTCTTATT
>NW_021333103.1:0-328 GCF_001605985.2 Dendrobium catenatum
TGCTATTTTAATTAATTAGAAAGTAATTTTGACTATGAAAATAATACTGCAGTACACACAATCTCTAGTAAATTGATTATATTCTAAAACATTGGATTTTTTTATAGTAATATATTTAGTTATATATTGTTATAGCATTATGTGAAATTTTATAATGAGTTTATTTATGTTGTCACTACCACATTTAACATTCTTTGAAATTCTAGAATGCATTTATTTATGCTGTAATTACTACATTTCAATAAATTATATCCTTAATTGGTTAAAATGTGATTATGAGAAAATTTGGGGTGGATAGAAGAAGTAATGCTCCGGTGCCAACAAGTAT
>NW_021333104.1:0-1170 GCF_001605985.2 Dendrobium catenatum
CTCTACCTTCTCTGACAATAGTCCCTCCGATGGCAATCACTATCACTCAAATCTAGCAAAATCGCTAAACAATTTCCCAACAACGCCATTTGCTTCGCATCACCAGCCACTCCACTTCAACATAGCATCTCACTCTAGCTTTGTTGAATATCATTCAATTGCTACTCTCCCCAATCTCTCAACATGATCATTGACGATAACCCTCAAATTCATCCCGCCTAACATCCTTAAGTCACCAAAGACATCCCTTGCTTCCTCTTTCTCTCTCTAACTCTCTCTCGCACTCACACTCTACTTAACTTACACCCATTCCTTCCTTTTTCTAAACAGAGAGAAGACTTCTCACTCTCTAATTCTCTCTTTCTCTCTAACTCTCTCACACCATCTCTGTCTCTCTAAATAAAGAAAAAAACTCTTTTTTTAGTCTCTCTATAGCTTTCTCTTTTTGCTCTTTCCCATTATTATTTTCTCTCTTCAAAAAATAATAATAATAATAAAATAAAGGAGAAAAATATGGAGTAAAAAGGCTCAAAAAAATAAGAGAAAAAAATGTAATAAGGGAAATTTCGAAAAAAAAAAAATTTCTCATGACATGCAAATTTCATCATGTGTCCCCGTCATCAAACACCTCGTGTAAGATATAATGCAAAAACTCAAAATCAAGAACACTACGCATTGTTTCAATGTAACAGGAAAATTTATGCTTAAGTATTCATGTTGTTCCAATGCAATAGGAAAATTTCATATTCACTTATGCATCTATTCTTGCCTATTAAACATGCTGGGATAGAAATTTTATTATCCGTAGTGTCTTATTACACCATGCACATTTTTAGAGCTTGTGGAAGAAGTATGGCCACTATCTAAAATTATGAAAATTTAATTATATATGATATAGTCACAAAAAAAAAAGCTTGCAAATACATTATTCAATGTACCGAAAAATATGAACGTGCATCATGTAAGAAATCAAAAATCATATAAGTATATTAAAAAGCATACAAACACAGCGTGCAAGTGGACCATTATGCGCATCAAAAAAATGCAAGTGTATCGTTTGAATGAACAAAAAAATATTTAAAAAATAAAGAAAATTACAGAACTAAAAAAAATTGAATCCAAACTAATCCCACTCTGAGAATTATCCAAGCATCCTAAAAATAATTATGC
>NW_021333105.1:0-266 GCF_001605985.2 Dendrobium catenatum
TAATTTTCGCAATTTAATTTTCTTTGTGGTGAATTTTAGTTTGGTTTGAGTTTTTGTTTTTAATTGTAAGAATTTTTTTTGAAAATACTAATTCACCCTTGCTCTTGGTTAGCCTTGTGCTAGTTCATAAGGACTTAACATCTTTAACGAACTTTTAGGTTTTACGTTACCTCACCATTAATCTATCACATTGTATGCCCCCATCATTGCTGGACGGATATCTAATGGCGTTGGTCAGGAAGAGGTCTAGCTTTGGTGGCAAGGGT
>NW_021333106.1:0-259 GCF_001605985.2 Dendrobium catenatum
TGAAATAAATACTTAATTTCTATTACTTAATTGCTATTAGATTTATTAAGGAAATTAATTAGCACACAAACTAACCTTATTTTGTTAATTCAAATGAGCAAAATATTTATTAAAGAATTTATGTGATGATTGTTCGACATGTTTTATGCTACTTATGAACTATATAACGACTCACAATTTCCTCCACTTTTCTCATTCAGAACTTGAGACTTATAATGATAGTGCTTACAAGTACAATATTTATAAAAATTAAAATACT
>NW_021333107.1:0-205 GCF_001605985.2 Dendrobium catenatum
CCGTTCCTCGTAGTTCATGCCAATAAAGAAAGGAAAATAGAGAAAATAGGGATTAGAAACACTTTTAATAAATAATAATAAAATAATTGAAATTCACAGAAAATAGAAGACGTACCTTTCTTCGGGCTTGAACACCGGATTTGACTGTCTTTCGAACTTTTCACTTATGATAGCATATTATATCTTTCTAATATTTACCCCGAGT
>NW_021333108.1:0-380 GCF_001605985.2 Dendrobium catenatum
AATCAGCATCATCAGTCTTCTAATGGAAATGGAGGAATGCATCGAGCTTGTTGTGTGATAGAAAAGTTCCTCTAAAATTTAAGAGAAAATTCTATAAAATGATAGTGAAACCTTTAATGCTTTATGGGACATAATATTGGCCATTAAAAGAGAAGCATAATATTAAGTTAAGTGTTGCAGAGATGAGGATACTCATGTGGATAAGTGGCTTCATGTTAGACCGATCCAAACGGTCCATACGGGACCGACTTACGGGCAAAATAGGCGGACTCTTCCGCCTTTCCTATACACACTGAACACACTGTCAGGACCAAATAAGCTGTTTAGGAAGGTTTTTTGAGAGAGGGAAATTTGAATATAGGGACTATTTAGATATTTCC
>NW_021333109.1:0-228 GCF_001605985.2 Dendrobium catenatum
GAAACTAGATGGTCAAAATGATATGTTTTTGACATCAATTATTAACAAGTGTTTGGAGATGATAGAAGAACATAATCAGAGTAATTAGAGAGTAATTAGCATGGTTTATCATCTAATATGAGGGGAGCGTAAATGAGAATACATGTGTTAAATGTTAGTAGTCAGTATTAGGCAAAAATCAATAAGAACATCAAATGCAAAGTTTTTTTAAATATATATATATATATA
>NW_021333110.1:0-272 GCF_001605985.2 Dendrobium catenatum
TGAACAATAATTTTTATAGGACCTATCCAAGCCGCACAACCTCTTTCACACACTTAGATGCTTGCTAGGACTACCAACTTTAGCCTAGGCTAGGCCGGTGATTTATTGTGGTTTGTTTGCGGGTGTCTTGCCAAGAGGGAACCTATGTGTGATTGCTTACTTTTCTGTATTGCATAACTTGCATATCTACTTTTCTGTTTGTACACCAGAGCGTGGAGTGAATAAAGTGAGGGCTGTGTACTTTACTTTTCTGTCTTTACTTTCCTGCATAT
>NW_021333111.1:0-230 GCF_001605985.2 Dendrobium catenatum
TTTTGTGCTGTCAATCATATCCCAAAAATGGTAAACTGGTACTTAGAATGACAGCTAGTAGTTTGAGTCCAGTTTTCCTTCTAGCTTATGCACTTTATGTACATGAATTTGACATAATTGTCTATAATGCACATCTGATCTATTGGAATTTATGGAATCGAATGTATTGGAACTACTATACTTTTATTTTGGCTGTTTATTCTTTCCTTTTTTATATAAAGTTTGATCCT
>NW_021333112.1:0-206 GCF_001605985.2 Dendrobium catenatum
CTCTTGATTGGCTAGCATTGTCATAGTTTAAAAAAAATGAATGATCGAATTTGCGTATGCATCGACTATAAGGGACTATAGGGATTTTAACAAAGCACATCCCAAAGATGAATTCACTTTACCCATACCAGAGCTGATGGTGGATATTACTTCATCAGAATGGCTCACGAAGATAAAAATTGTATTGTATTTAGAACCCCTATGGA
>NW_021333113.1:0-251 GCF_001605985.2 Dendrobium catenatum
AAAAACATAATAAAAACTGTAGTTAACGAAGTAAATTTTAAAAAAATTGACCACAAAAATTTGGAAAAAGCATAAGTGAACTCAAATGAAACTATAATATTTTAAGGTTAGAGAATGTCTTAAATCTTTGACATCTATCCTAAAAAATTGAAGAGAATGTCACTTGAATTAAAGCTCAGTGTATTAGGAGTAGTATTGATATGTGGAAACTTTTATTTGTTATGAAATTTATCACATTAATTCATTTAAAT
>NW_021333114.1:0-220 GCF_001605985.2 Dendrobium catenatum
CTCTGTCTTACAATCCAACCAGTTTCCAAAACCAGTTCTCTGATACCACTTAAAAAGCTTGTCACGACCCGACCCGATCCGGGATGGATCCCGCTCGCACCGGGCTGCAACAAAACCTTTTTATCCAGGATCTGGCTTTAGAGTTTGGTTCTGAACTAAATCTTCCAAATAGTTAACTCAAAATAACCAATAAAACACAGAACAACAGAGCTACTATAAG
>NW_021333115.1:0-889 GCF_001605985.2 Dendrobium catenatum
CCACAACTCGAGACTCGGACTTCTGCTAGGCCACCACTTGACGCTCAGAGTTCTTCCAGAGTACCGCCCTTCTACTACGTTCTTTCGGACCCCTATCTCCTTCTAACTATGGTCCTTCTAACCTCCATCACTAATCAACGGTCTTTCTGACCTCGGTCTCCTGCCAACTACGGTCTTTCGAACCCTTGTCTCGTGCTGACTATGACCCTTCCAACCAAATAAATATGTCTATGTTGATTATTGTAACTCCCACCATGTAATGCGCTCTATATGACGTACATTTGTGACATCAAGCCAAGGACTTCTCCCAAGGAATGGCCTCATTTGCAATCGACTACAATTACTAGTGGATTCATTCAAACTGGGTCAGGCCCTGTGGTTTTTCCCTATTTTCGGGGTTTTTCACGTAAAAACTCTAGTGTACGTCTCTTATGAACGCTACACCCTCTCTCTTATCTGATTGAGTGATTGATCTTTATGCAATACTAAGACGTTAAACTTCATATTTCTCTACCTTCGTGAATATTCCAAGTCGCATCAATTTGTAATAGGAATTATACCATTTTTCTTATCTTCTAGCTTTTATTTTCCTGCGATAAGCTTTTCTACGGATTCATGGATCATAAAAAATTACATAGAGACTGAGACAGAATAGATATGTGTACTTTTCTCACAAAGTTTCATAGTGAATTTCTTGGTATGGAGTGGCTCCATGATTTTTTCCATGTTCGAATTTTTTCACTTTAAATCCTGTTGTACTTTCTTTTCGTTGCATTTTTTCTTTGTTGTTTGTATTCATTGTGTGGTTTAATCACTTCTCCAAAAATCTAACTGTTGCGTCCTGGAGTATTTGCGGCGGTAGAGAAATATTTAACGTCTTAGCATTGTA
>NW_021333116.1:0-242 GCF_001605985.2 Dendrobium catenatum
AAAAGGTAGGTTATCGAATAGGGGAGGTCGGGTAATTGAATACCCTTCCGTAGTATTTTTATTCCCAAAGTTAGCCATGGATCAAATTCAAAAAGTTTTCAAACTTAATTTTTAAATCCCTCTATGATACTATTTGAAAGTTCATTAGGGATGTTAAGCCATATAGAACTGGCCCAAGCTAACCAAGAGGGGGGGGGGTGAATTAGTATTTTAAAAAATTCTTTTCACAAAGAAGTAAAATC
>NW_021333117.1:0-463 GCF_001605985.2 Dendrobium catenatum
TTCATGTCTATGGCTAAGGATGCAATGGCTATGTCTAATCTATCACAAAAGGGTTGCAAGGTACTATTTTTGCTAATAACATTGCCAGTACTTAACATTAACTATACATATAAACTATATCTTGTTTAACAGTGCAATAGTTGGCATTGGCGGGAGGATTCAAAAGATGAATTAGAAAATGATCTATAACCGAAAAATCTCCACCTCGTTTCAGGTGATTTTAGCCACTTTACTACTTTTAATAATGTTATAACATAATTAATAGCTTCCCGTAGTTGTCATTACCTTTGTATTGAAATAGTCGCTAGTAGTATGCATGATTTTATTATTCCTTTTTAATTCATGAGAAATGATTTGATCAATTTCAACCACCCAACAACAATATTCACGATCACAATGTAACCAACTGAATTATTTGTTTTAGTGTTTTTAATCCAGTAATGGTGGTGGGACCAAGGGCATG
>NW_021333118.1:0-218 GCF_001605985.2 Dendrobium catenatum
ACGCCTCAGCCAGGTGAAGAATTGCGTAAGCCTCGAGACGTTTTTTGGTCAAATTGCGCTAATTGCGCAATTTTAAACAGAGACTGATCCATCTGCTTCATACTTTATAATGAAAATTCACTTGTACCCCACTGGCCTTTTTCTAGCTAGAAAATAAGTAATAGTCCATGTTCCATTCTTTTCAAGTGCATCAATCTCATCTTGTACTGTCTTCTCCC
>NW_021333119.1:0-262 GCF_001605985.2 Dendrobium catenatum
ATTATCAACAAAGAATAGATAATCCTACTTGTAATGATAGAATCAAAATATAGTACTGAACCATTTTAAAGTAAATGAACACATACCCAATCAATTGAGTTGCATGTTTATAAATTATGCAGTTGGTGCTCTTAGATGAGTTGCATTTAAAAGTAAGTTAATTTTCATTTTCTTTGTGATTTGGACATCAAAGTTTTAGAACCCTCTTTGTTTGTTTTAAAAATACTTTTTATATCATTGTTTTTTATTCTGTAGCTGTGGC
>NW_021333120.1:0-219 GCF_001605985.2 Dendrobium catenatum
AGAAGATCGAAGATAAAAACGAAAGAGAGAAATTAAATGAAAAATACAGGATAAAGACCGCGAGCCTTTGGACTCTTCCGTAGACTGACGGGTGATGCTTTGCTCTTCTCCTAGGGACTTCAATTCACGAGCCCGGACCTATCCTGCGGCTGGTGAAGACTTCGATTCCTCTCATAGGAATATCACTAACGCTCTCTCACAAGAAGAACACAAGTGTGG
>NW_021333121.1:0-218 GCF_001605985.2 Dendrobium catenatum
ATTGATTGGCTGAAGCATTCAACAAAACATTAGTTCAATTGTTAAAGAAGACCTTAGATGAGAACAAACGTCAATGGCATGAAAAGTTGGTTGAGGCGTTGTGGCTTTATCGGACCACATATAGAACCCCAACACAGGCCACTCCGTTTGCTCTAGTCTATGGAGCGGAGGCGATTCTCCCTTTGGAGTTACAGCTCCCATATCTTAGAATTGCAATA
>NW_021333122.1:0-241 GCF_001605985.2 Dendrobium catenatum
AACACGGTCAAGCAAACCCGGAGTTGTCCCCATTCGCCGTTGCAAATATGGTCAGGTGGATGTGGGACCCTCTTCCTTTTCTCTATTCTGCTGTTGCGATGTGATTAGGCAGATAGATGATTTTCTTACCTCATAATTGTTACTCTAATTGTTACTTTCCCATTTGATTTGACCTTCAATTGATTATGATTCCCGATTTATTTTCTTTCTTTTCATTTCATCTTAGATATTTGTCATAGGT
>NW_021333123.1:0-441 GCF_001605985.2 Dendrobium catenatum
TTCACTTCATACTGGCGGCTCGGTTCCACATACTGAGCATAGGCGTCGTTTGGTAATGAATTTTAAATTTTTTCAAAGTTGTTCTTTAATACAAATATTAATAAAATTCTCTTAATTCTAACAGAAAGAGATGCTTGGTAGAGAATCAACTCCTGTGAAATTGCATAGTCGCACTCATAAGCGACAGGAGGATCAACAATGGATTGATGAGATAGCAAGAAAAGCCGATGTAAGTATATATTTATATGTGCTTAATATTTCCTATTTTTAGTTTAATTATATATATTTATATTCTACTTTCACAGGAGGAATATACACATCTTCGAGAGGCTCATGCCGCATCAGGTGAGGGCTCTTCTGGCGGCTTTGTGAAGTTTTCTGAGTATCGCATCTGGTCTCAGGCCATCGGAGGAGTGCAGCATGGTAGAGTTTATGGTTTAG
>NW_021333124.1:0-340 GCF_001605985.2 Dendrobium catenatum
CCGGGTTGGACCGGTCCAGCCGGCCCCTCCTGGGCCGACGTAACAGTACCTCAGATAATAGCATTGAGAACAATGCTTCAATTCCCCCAAAAAAAATGAGAGTTATGAGAAAAACTTATTTTCCACTTCAAAAATACAATAAGAGACATCAAATAGTAATTCATCTCCAACTGAACCCCTTTCTAACAAAAAAAAAAATCTGTGTATATTAATCTTCGACTCTATTTTCTACACACAAAAATTGAGAATTGAGTTCTTGAACAGTGCGACGCAATATTGGTGTGGCACTGTTCACGGACGCATAATTTTGGACTGGAATGCGGTTCGGGAGGAGCAGGCA
>NW_021333125.1:0-269 GCF_001605985.2 Dendrobium catenatum
AGAAAATATTAGGAATGACATTTCTTTATTAGATTTTAATGAGAATTTGACCTTTAATAGGACACAATGGAGAAAAAGGATTCATGTTGCCGACCCCACGTAGTGGGATAAAGGCTTGATGTTGTTGTTGAGATACTCAACAATATTTCTCTGTGATTATCTCTGATGGAAGATAAGATGAATCAGCCATCACATTCAAAACACATCTACTATGATGATGGGGCATTGTTTCCACATACATCATGCAACTGTTGTACGCATCCTTTATC
>NW_021333126.1:0-405 GCF_001605985.2 Dendrobium catenatum
ATCACCTCGACGCTGAATTCCTTCAAATTCAGCACCTTGGCGATAACATTCCTCCCTATTTCCTTCAAAATCAACCCCTCGATGCTGAATTCTTTTGAATTCAGCACCTCGGCGATGAAATTCTTCCCTTCCCCCTTCAAAATCAACACCTCGACGATTGAATTCTTCCCTCCTTCCGATGAAATCAGCCTCCCGTTGGTCGTATCCCCTACTCATCTCGGTTCTAGAGGGGGCATATCATTCTCCTCCTCCAGGAACTCCACCTCCGAATTCCTCCTCCCCCGTAACGGGTTCGGATTTCCTCCCATGCCATGGCCGTCGGTGATCTCTCGTACTTCCGATGTCGCCGGATTGGTCTTCATTTCCGGTAATTTCTTCATCATTTCTTCCATCACGGTGAACTTC
>NW_021333127.1:0-353 GCF_001605985.2 Dendrobium catenatum
AATAGAAGTCAACTGAAAAAAAAAATATGTTAAAAAAATCTATCAAATAATCTGTCAAACAGTAAAAAACATATTTCAATTTTTACTTTCTTTACGTAAATCATTTACATTTAACCTAAATATAACTATATTATCAGAAATTTGCAGTTGTCACTAAAGCCAATAAGAAAGTAAATTCTGGAGTTCCACAATAAATTATTTTAACTTGCCCAAAAGTAAATCGATAGTATTTCCGATTTAGTGGTGACCCAAATTGAAAACAAACTTTATTCGAAATATATTTCCTAGAAGAATTGATGGCAAGCTATGTTTGGTGGGACAAGATCACTTTACCTAAAGTGAGCTTGCCATGA
>NW_021333128.1:0-312 GCF_001605985.2 Dendrobium catenatum
TATATTTCAGGGCTTACGAGGTGTTCTCTCCAGTCTGGTTTCTATGTTGGAAGTGAGCAGAATGTGGAAGAAAGGGTGTCCTGTGTTTTTGGCTTCGGTGCGGGATCTGAACCTAGAGGTTGGTTCTATTTCGGAGATCCCAGTGGTACGGGAGTTTGCTGAAGTTTTTCCTGAGGAGTTGGTCGGTTTACCTCCGGATAGAGATGTGGAGTTCTCTATTGATATTTTTTCGGGTACCGCTCCTATATCAAAAGCTCCGTATAGGATGGCAATGAGAGAACTTTCTGAGTTGAAAGTTCAACTTCAGGAGTT
>NW_021333129.1:0-400 GCF_001605985.2 Dendrobium catenatum
GAGAAGGCAACCCGAAACCCTAAACCTATTTTTGCTTTGTTCTCCCAAAATACACTACAATTCAACAAAATTTTAAACGTAGGATCTACATATGTATAGAAATCGTGGGGAAAAATTCGTTTGGAAAATTATCAGCTTTTCGAAAAGGTATTTTACCCTATGTGTTGTGATCTATTCTAAGGGTTTTTGAGAGATCTAACCGTTGGATTTTCGCGTTATTGGGATCGTTGGACTCGTGGAAGATGCAGGAATATTTCTTCTCTTGGCCTCGAGCTCCGAATCTCCTAGGATCAAGCGGTAGGAGCCCCGAAAGGTTCTTTGCTTTGGTTTCGTCGGATTTCTCGCCGCCGGAGAGACTAGGACCCCGGGATCTGGTCGGGGAAGATGTGGAAACTCTCTA
>NW_021333130.1:0-242 GCF_001605985.2 Dendrobium catenatum
ACAAAGATGGTCTTTTGAAAACTTAAGTTTGGGGACATATCTAACTAGGTCTTTTTGGGTCACTTTTCTAAGGGTTTTCATACTAGCATGACATAATTTATTGTACCACAACCAAGAATCATCAATAATAGTTTTTAAGCAAAGTGAATCGGCATATTCAATATTATTTAAATCAAGTATATAAACTTTGTTGATTCACTTTTCTTGCAAAATAGTATTATTATTTAAGCTTATGATGCAAG
>NW_021333131.1:0-216 GCF_001605985.2 Dendrobium catenatum
CCACTATAGTGCTAAAGTTCCTAATAAATCTCCTATAAAAAGTGGCCAATCCGTGAAAGCTCCGAACATCTCTAATATTTTTAGGCTCGGGCCACTCATTAATTGTTCTAACCTTTTCAGAGTCAGTGGAAATCCCTCGAGATGAAATTACGAATCCCAGAAAGGTAACACTATCAGTGAGAAACACACATTTTTGGAGGTTGGCATATAACTGTT
>NW_021333132.1:0-228 GCF_001605985.2 Dendrobium catenatum
CTCTAGCTTGCTCTCACCTGCTCTCTCTATCTCTATCTCTCTCTCCCTCTCACTCACAATCTCTTTTTCTCTCTCTTGCTCTCTCTCCCCTGCTCTCTCTCTATCTCTCTCTCTCTCCCTCTCACTCACTCTCTCTCTTTCTCTCTCTTGCTCTCTCTATCCTGCTCTCTCTCTCTCTTACTCTCTCTATCTATCTCTCTCTCTACCTCTCTCTCTCTCTTTCTTGCT
>NW_021333133.1:0-648 GCF_001605985.2 Dendrobium catenatum
ACTTAGGCTTAACAACCTAATTACTAGACTCAACACATGGGAGGGGAAAAAAAACGGGGCCATGCCCAGTTAAAAAAATTCCACCAATGTTTGCTTGGAATACAGGAGGCTGAGTCATCCTTAAAATTTAGAACGATCAGATTACTATAAATCTTTCAGGATTGAAAATCAGTTACAACGTTGGGCAGAATTCCGGCGTCGTTCCAAAGTTGAGTAGAATTTCGGCATCGTTTGGAAGTCTGGTAGAATTCTGGCGTCGTTTTGAAGTCTGTAGAATTCTGGCATCGGGCAGAACTTTGGTGGTGGTTGAGGAGGAGTTATTCCCTCCTATCATTGTCTTCTATTGTTCTCTTCTTCTTACTTGGGTCCTCTCTCATGAGAAATGAGGGGTCTATTTATAAATTTTTTGGAGTGGCATAGCTTGTAAATAGGTGTGAGATCAAGGGAAAATAGGGAGTGGTCGAATGGATGGCTGATATTGAATCCCTTGATCGTGCAGCGTTCGTCAGACATTTAAAGGTCTTAATGATGCCAGAATTTGGCAATCTTGGGCTCATTGAATTCGTCTCATCGAGCCCCTCGATTTGACTTTAAGCTCATCAAATTTGAAAACTGTTTGGTAACTCAAATTGTGGTATGAACTTTCTA
>NW_021333134.1:0-239 GCF_001605985.2 Dendrobium catenatum
CTGATTTTTTAGGATAATTTATATGTCCAAATTCTTTTGGATTTCTATATAGATTTTGAATTTCTCGTATACAATTTTGCCTCTCCAATTTTTTCCTATAGATTTGGTCATTTTCATAGATTTTCTTTTTTTTTTTTGATTTCATTGTATCGGTTCTATGATTTGGAATTGGTTTGATTTTAGTCCATTTAAACTGTATAAATATTAGAATCCCTTAAATAGAGTCAGCCTGGCCTGTA
>NW_021333135.1:0-227 GCF_001605985.2 Dendrobium catenatum
CTCTGTACGGTGAACATCAGGATGCGACATTTGGTCCTTATGTCCCAAGATCCATCACTGAAAGGTCCCGATGGAGCTAAAAGCTACTATCTATTATGATGGTAGAGTAAAGAAAGAATCAAGATATGTATGGTGAGCATCGGGGTGTGACACTTGGATATATATTCAAGAATCAACCGCTGAAAGGTCTCGACATAAGTGAAAATAAATATAGAGACCCACATCTC
>NW_021333136.1:0-258 GCF_001605985.2 Dendrobium catenatum
AACACTAAAATCTAGATAGATTTTTTTCTTTTTTTTTAGCAGAACTTCAATGGAGAGGAGCGGCGGGATGTAGAGAAGAATTGGGGAATTATTTCCTTATCCCCCTCTTAGCTTTGGGAAGTGATTAATGCTTGAGCGGGAATTCCCTGGTTGCAGCCTTAGAAGGCAGAATATTCTACGTTAGGTGGAATTTGGAGAGTGATTTGTGGGGGAAAATTATTGTACAGGTATTGGAGAAGTTGGCCAGCAAGGGGAAGA
>NW_021333137.1:0-261 GCF_001605985.2 Dendrobium catenatum
TTGCCGCCATTATCATCCAGGACGATAGGTATATCGTTCTCGCCGATTAGTAAAAATTAAGCTCATTAGCCCAGGACGATATGGGACGATCAGAAGAAAATTGGTTACATCGTCCTGGCCGATCTTACGATCATCCTGGACAATTAGTTTAAAACTGATTTCATTCGTCCTGATCATCGCCCTGTTTTTGAGCTGGCCGATATAGATCGTCCAGGACATCGTTCTGGCCGATCATGCGATCATCCCGGACGATGTGATCGT
>NW_021333138.1:0-443 GCF_001605985.2 Dendrobium catenatum
AAAATTTGAACATGATATTTGCTATCTAAAAACTTATGTTTCACTCAAGTCAAATTCTTAGAAATTCGTTGGAAGATTAAGTGATGGCAAGCGGTTACAATGAGGTTAACAAGACAAATCAAAATAACAACGAAAATAATATAATAATACTAATAACAAATAAACACAAATCCACGACGTAACATCAAGAAATAGTCACCATGAGTTCCTTCTCAATCGCTCTTGGGGTTGGGTTCAGTGGAGGAATGGTAGAAGAAATCACAATGACGCCCGCACTAGACAAGTGACTTGTAAGGCCTTTTTCGCCGGACAAGTAGCTAGAGGAGAAGAAGTTGTTGATCTTCCGATGAGGAGCCAAGGTATCTTGGGTTGTTGAAGCTCGATCGTCTCCGCTAGGCAGTAGAGGATGCGGTTGACGTAGTCTTCCACCGAGTCGTCGTACT
>NW_021333139.1:0-258 GCF_001605985.2 Dendrobium catenatum
ATCCACTGATATTTGAATTTCAACTAAGATATCCTTTTTAGACCCCCAACAAACTTGAATTCTAGAAAACTTTAACTAACTATCCTGCTTATGACCTATCCAAACCACATAAGCCTTACACACATATAGAATTGCTTGCTAGGGCACCACTTCTAGATTTAGGCCAGGCCGCTGGATGTTTATTTTCTACTGTGTGCCGGAGCTTTTCGTAGTTTTCACTATATGCTGTTTGAAAATTGATTGGTATGTTTGCTTACT
>NW_021333140.1:0-316 GCF_001605985.2 Dendrobium catenatum
TGTCTTTGAAAAATATCAAGTGACACATGAATTCTCCTAAGATATAAAGGTTTGAAAGAGAGGGAAGCTTGATTTCTTTTGGGCTCATTTTGTGCCTTTTATCAATTATTTGACGAACTTTGTGCATCTTTTAATTTTTGATATAGTTTGTATATCTTTCAATTTTTTGGCAATCATTATGTATCTTTTCAATTTTTCTTTTTTTGGCTCATTTTATGCCTCGTGTCATTTTTCAGCTAGCTCCCTTTCGACACCTTTAAAGACTCAGTTGTGAGAATTTCTTCTAGATAATAGAGGAAGAAAACTCATTCTCTAA
>NW_021333141.1:0-257 GCF_001605985.2 Dendrobium catenatum
AAGGAAGCAGGGTTAACGGAGGAGATCTGAGAGTAAGGAAACTATAGATGCCTATTTTTTAGGGAGAGGATGCACATGGGTTGATCTACAAGGTGGAAATGTACTTTACTATCAACAGGTTGACAGAGGAGGAGAGACTGACGGCAGCTAGACTATGTTTAGAAGGGAAGGCTTTGGCTTGGTACCAGTGTAAGGACATGCGGCGACCTATACGGAGTTGGAGGGAGTTCAAGGATTGCCTATTAGAATGATTCCGA
>NW_021333142.1:0-238 GCF_001605985.2 Dendrobium catenatum
ATACCGAAGCCTCTTCATCATTGCCCGGAATAAACCATCGGCCATTAGAAAACCATTGGCAAAGCAGACCGCAAGCAATAGAAAAGGACACCATTTACAAAGAAGAGGAGAAAACAGCTAAACCATATCCATAATGGAAAATCATTTCTTCTTCGATTTACATTTTTTTCTTCATATTTTTTTTTAACAGGATGGCCAACATCAGCAATTTGAAGAATACTTATATCAAAATCTAAAG
>NW_021333143.1:0-478 GCF_001605985.2 Dendrobium catenatum
AATTATATTTAGCTAAATTGATCCATTTCGGTTATTTTAAAAGATGTTCTTAAACTACTGAGTTTTTTTGATATTAATGTCTTAAGATTAATTTTAAGAGTTTATTTTTAGTGTTTAGTTGATCACTACTTTTGTTGCTCACTGAGCTGTGATGTTTATTTCACCCTTCATGGGGCAAACTTAATTGCCTCATAGACTTGGGTTACCTAATAGTAATAAATTTTGTTATCTTAATTTAGTTGGTTGAATTAAGGATTGATAAATAAATGATTTATTATCAGTATAAGAGGTTAATTAAGTTTATTATCAACTAGATCGTGGCAATCTACCATTAGGCTCAAGGTCCAGGCCTCCTTATGATATTTAGCCCTGTAGCCCAAAGTAGTCCATCATAAAAACCAAGTTGATATAGCAATATTAAGAGTTTTTATTTTTTAAAAATTATTATTAATCAATTGATTTTTAAATTTTGACAACC
>NW_021333144.1:0-328 GCF_001605985.2 Dendrobium catenatum
AGTGGCCCAGCAAAAGTCCAGGCCTCAGGTGGTGTTCTGACAAAACAACGGCGTAAGGTGGCAGTCTAGCAGAGGAGAGAGCCTTTGGCGAAGATGAGGGCCTCTGGCGAAGGTGAGGGCCTCAGGTGAAGGTGAAGGCCTCAGATGTTGGTGAGGGCCTTTGACGAATATGAGGGCTTTTGGAGAAGGTGAGGGCCTCAGATGAAAACGTCAGGCCTGAAAGCCGGGCCTTGAGCAGAACGTTGGGCATGAATGTCAGGCCTTTAGTAGCACGTCGGGCCTGAACGTCGTGCCTTGAGATGGTGGTGCGGCGAAACTCCGACGGTGG
>NW_021333145.1:0-1521 GCF_001605985.2 Dendrobium catenatum
ACATGTGGCCGGTGGCAACTAATTATTGTTTTACAATAATTAATAATTAGTTGCCACCAGTCACATGTCAATAATTAGCAACTAATTATTATTTTACATACATCTTGCTTTTAGTTGTTAGAATCAATGTGTTATTCCTGGTGAAGGAGTGAATGGTGGGTTAATTTTGAATTGTGTAATGTGAGCACGATAGGATTTGAATGAGTCTCCTACTGTAATGATTGCTTCTGGTGAATCTTCATTACCTTTTAATTATATCTTCGACGTTCCTGTAACTATTATTACTAATGAAGAGTTAAAAGCTCATTTGAATATATAAATGATGCTTAATAATAACGGGCCAAATTAAGTTTAATTTCCAACATGTGTGTCTCAAACAGATTGGATTGATGATTCTTTCTCCTCACCTGGTGGGGGTGTTGGGGACGAGTTGGATGGGCAGGAGGAGGATCTCAATGATATATTTAATTTGAATGTGAATTGCTTAGTGGAAAAGACTTTCTCTCAGGAGGGTGGAAAACATCGTCGACGCAAACACAAAAGAAAGTATATTTATTTATTTGCAAGTTATGACATGGATGTGTTATATTTGTATAGAGGGCTGAACGGGTGGCCTTTATGGTTTTATTGGTTGTCGGTTTTGGGTTGCTACATGCTATGATGTCTATTTACTGGTTGACTACGTACTCGGATTTGGAAAATGATGAGGCAGTTTCTTTCCGGTCCTCTAATGGCCTTCGCTTGTTTGGCAACTTTGGTGGTTGCTTCTATGCATGGTTGTATTTGAGACTTCTGGTGGTTGTCTGCTCTTCCTCCCAGGATGGTCCAAGCCAAGCAACAGAGTGGCGTTTCTGAGTCCGGCTGCCTCCAGGGATTTTATTTTTCCTTTTATTTTCATATTGCTTTGCATTCTGTTGATTATTGTATTATTTTGATTGTCCTTTTCTTTTCCTAGCCTCTTTATGATTTTACCTTGTATGTCCCTTTTCTTATGTTAATAAATTTCATTTCTCTTAAAAAAACTAATTATTATTTTACAAACATGTAATTCTCACGATCCTCGTAAGGGTTCCAGAAATTTGTCCCACATTAGAAGTTTAAAAAAAGAAGTTGGAGTTTAATGATGCTGAGAAGAATAAGTATAAGTTATTTCTTGCTTTATAGACGAGTGGATCTCCTCGTGGATGTCAATTACCGGAAAAATGATTCTGTGCGGAGTCCAGGGCCCAATAAAAATGCATCACATTTGATACCGAGTGATACTGTAACTCAATACCTCTCGGTATCTAAGCGTAAACCAGACGATTCGGCGTCTGCCCAGAATAATCCCTCCAATTACTGCCCCGTCCGCTCAGGGAAGTTCTCTCATACCTTCTTGGTACGTTACTACGTTGTCTTCCTCTAGTGAATGGTCGATTACTGCCAAATTGACAGGTGACTTATTTAGAAAAATTATTATTACAAGTTGTTTGTTGCGATATGCTACAGTAAATTATAAAAAAAGGAAAATATATTAAATAT
>NW_021333146.1:0-278 GCF_001605985.2 Dendrobium catenatum
AAGCAGAAATTTCTTATGACATAAAGCATAAGCAATCACAAACACATTGAAAAACACCATGTTTTCTTAAAACTTTACAAATTAATTCATGTGAACAAACAAATTTAATGCTTCTTAAAAAGCAGATTATGAAAATATCTTATTATGTTTTGAGGTTTTTTCTTTCTTTCAGATTCTATGTTTCTCAGGGAAAGACAACAGTCAAATCTTCTGACGTTTTCAATTGATAGTATATATATAAAAAATGTTTCTCAGGGAAAGGAAAAGAGATGTAAGCG
>NW_021333147.1:0-266 GCF_001605985.2 Dendrobium catenatum
TGTGAGATACCGCGGCGGTAGTATTTGTTTTTCTCCCACCACGCGTAACAAAGGCGTGCATGGGGTTTTTAAAAAGCATTTTATTTGAAAAGCAATTTTGATTTCCCCCCACTCAGAGGTACTTATGAGCGACCCCGCCTCGCCGTAGGTGCCGCACCGGGGTCCCATCCCACCACGCGCAACAAAAGCGTGCATGGGCAGTTTTCCGGTCCGCCACGAACATTGAAGTAGGGTTTTAAATTTAGAAAACTTCATACCTTCGAGGG
>NW_021333148.1:0-321 GCF_001605985.2 Dendrobium catenatum
GTACTAATAACACGCTCGACGGGGCCCATGCGGGTGTTTGTGGGCATTTTATAATTGAACCATGTCAACTCCTTTTATTTATTTAGAAGGATCGAGTTCAAATTTAGTAACCCGCGCAGTATCCCTAGACGTCACGTGTGTACCAATAACACGCTCGCCGGGACCCATGTGAGTTTTATGATTGTTTTTACCCCTTTTAGTGTACATATGTGTATACAAGCTACAGTGTATGTGTAGGGGTATTTTTGAAATATTTATAGACGTCTTCTGTCCGCTAATACGAATGTTGCGGATCCGGTGGCGTGGCGTTGCGTTGTGGAC
>NW_021333149.1:0-350 GCF_001605985.2 Dendrobium catenatum
CTGCATTCTCAAAGATTCTTCCCTTGTTTTATATGAAAAAAACAAGGTTTATTTTAATCTGGGGTTCTCAAATCCCTATAGGAGCAAGCCCCTATAGTTAATTATATCCTAGGAGGGATACTCCTAAGAAAACTCTCGATTAAAGCAGTGATTTCATACCCTTTTGACTACAAAGAAAAAGATAAGGAAATAGAAGAAAAGAGTTTTCAAGGAGAAAGCTCAATGTTGAACATTTATTAGCGAGTCAAAGGAAGAAAAATAGGAGGTGACGGATTCTGAGAAACTCAAAGGCGACCTAAGTCTACCCTACGTTGGGCTTTACATTTTAGGAGAAAATTTATGTTTAAATT
>NW_021333150.1:0-336 GCF_001605985.2 Dendrobium catenatum
ACCTAAGTGCTTTAAAATCATGTATCCAGTCTCTTATAAAAGAAGGGTAGGGATGTTGTTTAAGTTTTAAGGAATTGAGGGCCGACATCTAAGATAGATCCTAATTGGCTCTTTAACTTATGTATGGTGAAAAATGTCTAGAAATGCAATTAATATTTTAGACTCTTTTTAATTTGCATCTAATGCTATGCATGCCAATTGACTCGAATGCATAAAATGATAATGAAGCAGTTTAAAAATTTAGGCTTAGAAAATAGATTTTTCCCTAGAGATTGCATAACTTCCCCTTGACAGAACTACACCCTCATAGGTCAAGTGGTCTAACAGAACCCGCAG
>NW_021333151.1:0-318 GCF_001605985.2 Dendrobium catenatum
CTGATTTTATCTGGATTTCTCTGAATTGATATGCTATCTGCATATGCTATAAAAAGGGAGTTATAAGGGGCCTAGATCCTAGGAGATTCATTTAGTGTCTAGGAAATCTGAAATGAGCTCAATCTGAAATCTGTTCTGTTCCGGATCCGAGGAAATCTATATATGTATTCTGGTGCTATAAGCACATCTGTTCTGGTGTCGTGAGCACAAAGGGAGGCATAAGGGGCCTGGATCCTATTAGATTCAGTCAGTGTCTGGGAAGGGAGGCATAAGGGGCCTGGATCCGTAGAGATTCCGTCAGTGTCAGGGCATTTAGCT
>NW_021333152.1:0-205 GCF_001605985.2 Dendrobium catenatum
ACTTCCACGAGACGCCAAAATTTCGCCCGACTTTCCGGCGATGCCGAAACTACGCCCAAGTGACGCAATAATTCTAAGTGATTCTGAATTCAACTCAAATACACAACTTGTTTGTAACTAGACTTCAATACAGAAGTGAAGCATTATAATCTGATCGTCTTAAGTTTTAAGGACAAGTTAGCCTCTTGTACCTCAAGAAAATACT
>NW_021333153.1:0-373 GCF_001605985.2 Dendrobium catenatum
ACGGTCCACCCGACCTCTGTCGCGAGCCGACTACGGTCCTGCCGACCATCGCCGCCCAACTACGACCCTTCTGACCACTGTCGCCTGTCAACTACGCTAACTACGGTACTTCTGATCACTATCGCCTAACTACGGTATATGATCCTCTCAACCTCTCTCGCTCGCCGATTGCGATCTTCCAACCACCAATACCAACTACGGTCCTCTTGACCTTCGTCGCTTGCAGACTACGGTCCTTGCAGCCACGGTAGCTCACCGACTACAATCCTTTTGACCACCGTCTTCTAACTATGGTCCTTCCAACCTACATTGCTTGCCGACTATGATTTTGCCGCCCCAAACGAACATATCAATGATGATTCTTCAAACTCCC
>NW_021333154.1:0-927 GCF_001605985.2 Dendrobium catenatum
TAAAAATTAAATAAGTATAATTTAAAAAAAATTAAAAATAATAAGTCATTTAACTAGAATTTGTGCTTAAAATAAATAATATTAGGATGTCGAGCGTCAGATGTCGATGTTGTTTATCAGTCATCAAGAGGAGATGAAAATACCTTCACTGCTAAAAATAAATGAAAATGAGAATATTCGATGATTGGGTATTAAGTGCGGACATTGTTTGGTGTTGTGGATAGGAAATAAAAAATTTAGTTTAAATCCCGCCAAATACAAGAAATTATATTTAAAAAAATTCATAAAATATTTAATATACGTGTGTCCAATTTGTACTTAATATTTTTAATCGGACATATTTTCGGCGTGTCCGACACGTGTCGGAGGAGTTTCGAAAGAGTGTCGTGTCGGATAAGGTGTCAGACACTGCACGCCTCTTTGAGGAAAAGTGTCAGTGCATCATAGGTGATAGCAATATACTCTGCTTCTGTGGTTGAGAGTGCAATAATCTTCTGTGACTTGAAAACCCAACTGTCTTTTCCAAAATGAAGATATAACCTGTTGTGCTCCTCCCATCAAGATCTCCAGCAAGATCATAATCTACATAACCCTGTAGATTAATCTCTTCACCACCAAAGTAAAGAGCTTTATCAACTGATCCTCTCAAGTATATGAGAATCCACTTAACCACCTCTTAATGAAGTTTTCCTAGGTTACTCATAAATATACTGACAACTCCCATTGCATATGCTATATCAGATCTTGTATAAATAATAGCATATATCAAACTTCCAACTATTGAAGCATACAGAGCCTTCTTCATCTGTTCTTCCTCTACTTCAGATTTAGGCAATTGTTCCTTGGATAGTTGAAAGTGATTACCCAGGAGAGTGCAAACTAGTTTTGCCTCTCTCATGTTGAATCTCTGAAGCACATTTTCAACAT
>NW_021333155.1:0-417 GCF_001605985.2 Dendrobium catenatum
AAATATTATTCTAATATGTTTTCTATCAACTAATAATTTTATATTCCATTAAGAATTCATTTATATTTAATATATATGACATTCAAACGGCTAGAAAACAGCTAGCCACATGGGAAGGTCAAAAAGTCATCATATGCATCCAAAATAAGGCTAAAACGGCTAGTAGCAGGTTTTATTTAAAATAGATAATGTTTGAAAATTCATTATAAATTCAAATGAGATCCAAATGAGTTATATAATATATCAATTTATATCTACGGAATCCAAACATTCTAATGCAATAATAACTAGACCACGATTCAGACAGCATAATATCAAATTCAGTAAAATTGAGACTCATGCACATTTTTTTAAATATTTATGGATATATTGAATATTAATTTAATAATATTATGTAATATATATATATATATATAT
>NW_021333156.1:0-317 GCF_001605985.2 Dendrobium catenatum
CATATGTAGATCCTCCTTATTCTCTCTATATTTCTCTCTCTATATTTCTCCATCAAACCTCTCAATAAATGCATGGCTTACATAATAGACCTACCCAACATGAATCCAAATTGATTTTGAAAAATTTATCAACAAAAAAACATCTAATAATATGTGCATCCTCTAGCAAATAATATGTGCATCCTCTAGCAAATGTCTAATAAAAAATAACATGAAGAAAAAAAAATCTTACAATCGAGAGGCGGTGGAAACTGACGGTCGAATTTTGCGAAACCAGTCTCCTTTCGTCAGCGACGAAGGTGGTGATCATCGACGAC
>NW_021333157.1:0-230 GCF_001605985.2 Dendrobium catenatum
TGATATTAAATATATTTTATATAATGTCAAAATATAAATAAAGTAAAATAAAAAATAAAAAAACTAAAGTGATCCTAAAAGACCCTAAGACCTAACATGATTAAAAAAATTATATGTAATATATGTAAATTAACATATTTATTCAACCTTTGTGAAGTAAACCAAATTCAATTCATTTCTTATTTGAATACGCTTTAAGATAAAAAAAATATGGTACATATTTTGGGAAA
>NW_021333158.1:0-237 GCF_001605985.2 Dendrobium catenatum
CCCAAATTAGGAATAGAAAGATCACCAACAATCATTTTGGGAGATGAATCATTAACTGTAAAGTTTACAATCTTCATGTTCCAAAGCACAAGTAAACCCCCTGAAAGACCTTCAGCCGGGAAATGGAAAAACTCCCAATCTTTTCCAATGAGACAATCTATATCCTTCCTGTCCATATAACTCACCTTTGTTTCCATGATCCCAATGAAAGCTATGTCTTGATCTCTAACCATCTCT
>NW_021333159.1:0-327 GCF_001605985.2 Dendrobium catenatum
CCATCAACAAGATTTAAAAGAAAAGAGCAAGCATTAGCCATTTTAATTAGTCTTACCTCAAATGAACACAAAGAGCATCGCTATTTTCTCCTTGAAGAGAAATCAGCCCAACAAAGAAACATACAAACCTTTCCAACAAACTTCCAACCTTTATATTGTATCAATCTAGCATAAGAGGAAGAAGGCTTCCTTTGAAAACATATGATGTGCAAATTCTCGAATTCAACTAAATCTTACAATCCTTTGTTATTCATCAAGCTCTTTAAACGTTTTCCACAAAGTCAAAATATGATATGGATATGCACTTCACTATGAGTATTTTGCACA
>NW_021333160.1:0-322 GCF_001605985.2 Dendrobium catenatum
TACTCGCAAGTCTGGCGAGAAATCGGGACCGGTAGCAGAGGAAAGGACAATGGAGGCCAACATTATGGCGATGATGACGAGGAAGGTGAAGCCCGGTGGAAATCATGTCATGACAGGTTTTGGAAGAGTGAGATGAGATGTGGGGGGGAGGGGGGGGAGGTAGTAGGGATTCATAGCTGATAAATGGAAGTGGAGTATAGGGAATTGGGACTTGATTATTGATGCAAAGATGAAGATTTAAGGAAAGGTGGAATGCATGGAGATATGGTGATGGGATGTAAATTAATGAGGTGCTTGGGATTGAAGGGTTTGTGTGAGGTCT
>NW_021333161.1:0-302 GCF_001605985.2 Dendrobium catenatum
CGATAAACTTTATATTTCTCTACCGCCGCGAATACTACTGGACGCAACAAAAATAATATTTTTTCTAACTAATAGTTAGTCTTGATGAACCACAAATATGACACACAATAATTAAGATATGTCGCATCTATCTTTGTAAATCTTAGATCAAATGTTTTTATTGTTTGCTTCTCTTCTTATTTGTTCTTAAGAAATACACCTTCATATTTTTGTGAGCATATTTTGATGTGATAGAGATAACTAAATACTATATAAATAAATATTAAAATTTAAGTGTTTGATGTGTAAATATTTGAAAATCA
>NW_021333162.1:0-257 GCF_001605985.2 Dendrobium catenatum
CTTATAATTCCAAAATTTATATAAACAAACGTTTACTCAAAATTTCTACATTTGAATCCAAAAAAATCACAGATTTTAAAATATAAATATTGGATTAATTCAATCATTCGAACACAAAGATTTAAATTTGATTGCATGGATAGGTAATATTTATTGCTATATTTTTACAAAATTTAAAGCAAATCTTTTTATTCTAATTAATCTATCACAAAAACTAAAAAAAATAAAAAATAAAAAAAAGGATATCAAACGATTTA
>NW_021333163.1:0-221 GCF_001605985.2 Dendrobium catenatum
GATACAAGGAGTCCAAGGAGGAGATTTCCAAGGAGTCTAAGGAGGAGATCCAAGGAGTCCAAAGAGGAGAGTTCCAAGGAGAAGATATCCAGAAGACTAAAGATTTGAAGACCCAATATCCCACTCAAAGTTGTTGGCATCTGTCATAGGCTTAGAAATCCGGGTTGTTGGCAGTGATGCCCCGCGGCCACTTTACTTTATGCATATCTGGGTGTAATAAG
>NW_021333164.1:0-280 GCF_001605985.2 Dendrobium catenatum
CCGGAAGTTACGACATTTTGATCGGGAGCTTAAACGGAGCTCGCTGCCAGAGAAGATCTCAGAAGACTTTGAATAATCATTTGAACATACATTCGGACTCAAATTCAAAGGAAGTAAGTGCAGAAGACACTAAAATTGAACAAGACTCGGACTACAAAGGACATAGAATTGAGCTTGCACATTAAGCTCATGAACCTGATTTGAATCAGTCCTGAAGAGACTTGAACTTGATCCTGGCTTGAGCATCATTGCTCCCGCACATTTGACACCAATCAAACTA
>NW_021333165.1:0-388 GCF_001605985.2 Dendrobium catenatum
GGGGTCGTAAAGCCCTCTCTCTTATAGATTTGGAACACATAAGTAAGGCTCCCCTTCAGATCCTTTCTGCCTCTTCGACAACTGACGAAGAAGGCGATTGGAGACGACCCTTAATTGACTACCTTAGAGAAGGGAAGCTTCCTCAGGATAAATCACTTTCCAACCAGATTAAGAAACGTGCCCTATCATACACACTAGTCAACAATTTATTATACCGTCTGTCCTTCAACCACATGTGGCTGTGCTGTTTGAACCAGCGAGAAGCCCTGAAAATTGTCAATAAGGTTCATTCAGGACTGTGAGGTGCACATCAATCGGGTCCAAAAATGAAATTGAGGATTAAAAGACTTAGATACTACTGGCCTATAATGATTGACGATTGCATGAA
>NW_021333166.1:0-347 GCF_001605985.2 Dendrobium catenatum
ATGGTTATAAATTGTAGTCTGATCGTGTGGACCTGAAATGTCAGTAGATAAGGCAGTTGCAGAGAAATAAAAGTGCTTGTTATCATCAAAATCATAAATCATGAAAATAGATCCGCAACAGTTTAAAGGTTTTAAAATGTCTAATAGTTATGGATCAAACTTAAGCTGATGTGTAGACCTTAAATTTACGAGATTATTTAGACTAAAAAGTCATGATTATATCATAATTATGGAGGTTCTACTTCTGATAATAATATGTATGTTACCAGATTACATATTGAATTCATTGACAGAGCTTAGCATTTTCTTCAAAGACCTATGTTCATCTAAATTAAGTGAAGATGCTT
>NW_021333167.1:0-308 GCF_001605985.2 Dendrobium catenatum
TCCCACCCGTTTTTGTCTCTCCCCCGTCTTTCTCTCTCTCTCAAAATTAAAGTTAAATCTCAAAACTAAAAAAAAAATGCATTTTCTTTCAAATCACTAAATCTAGGGGTGTCAATTCGGGTCAGCGGGTCGGGTTCGGGTCGAACCCGAAACTGACACGGCACTGTTCGAGTCAACCCGAACCCGACCCGTTTTTAAAAACGGGTCAGGTTTTCTGACTTGAACCGGACCCGATTCGGGTCCGGGTCAACCCGAACCGACACGAATGACCCGAATTTGATCTAAAATTGCTAATTTTCGAGTCGAAA
>NW_021333168.1:0-225 GCF_001605985.2 Dendrobium catenatum
TGGGGTTTGTTGAATGGTGTGATTTTTATATTTCCGTGTGGCCTGGCGCACTATGCATATATTTTTTACTTTATTAGTCTAATAAGAAATGAAAAAACAAATAATTAGAATATTCTAATTAAATAAATATAAACTAAATTTTAACTAATTATTTCTATATTATAATTATCTCAAAATCAATCAAATAATCTTAATATTCATCTTTCATTTGATTGTATTGAGAAT
>NW_021333169.1:0-518 GCF_001605985.2 Dendrobium catenatum
ACAACTGACTGGCTACCATATGACAAATTATTGCCATTTACAAAGGTCTCGTCGGGGCCCATGCAGGTGTTTGGGGGCGTTTTGTTATTATACCTTGTCTACTCCTTTTTACCTGTTTAGGAGGATCGGGTTTAAGTTTAGTAACCCACGGAGCATCCCTAGACGTCACATGTATACCAATAACACGCTCGCCGGGGCCCATACGGGTTGAGATTGTACTTTCTCCTTTAGTGTACCTATGTGTATACAATTTATAATGCACATGCAGAGGTATTTTGAAAGTATTTGTAGATGCCTTCTGTCCGCTTGCAAGGACGTTGCAGATCCTGTGGCATGGCAAAGCAGCTTCTAGATAGAATTATTTGCTGCTTCGTATAGGTAGACTGTCGTGCACTATTTGTTGATTTCTATAGGTGGATCATAGTGCACTAACTAATCTCCTGCTTTGGTCGTAGGTGACTGCATGCGCTGTAGTTATCTTTTACTTGCTCATATATAACATGTTACTTACATAGTGA
>NW_021333170.1:0-691 GCF_001605985.2 Dendrobium catenatum
CAGCACAAATTTTGACTTTTCCTGGATGTTTTACCCGCCACTAATATTTTTGCAGCGATTTTATGACCGCTGGATGTCCTCCATGATTACAATGCACTGCAAAGACATTCAGCGGCGGTTTCAGGACCGGCAGGGTAGAACGTACGACTGTAGATTTTAGCTCTTCATAACCTAACTTAATTATTTATATTTTTATTTAAGTGAACCACATTCTTATGATCTATATGTATAGGTTTGGTCAAGGCCAAATACTCACATAAGGATAACCATTGACACATTTAAAGCAAGTAACATTGATACCTTAAAATGAGAGGTTCCAGTTGAAGCCTATCCTTTGGAATCATTGATCCCTTTAGAAATTAATAAAGCATAATGCAAGAGAATGTCTAGGTGCTACTTCTAAATAAAGTCAAAAATTTATTATGCAATTGTGATATAAAAGATATTACTTAATATGAACAACAACTCAAAATGCATATATCCTTGAGTTAAGATATCATGGTGAATGTTAGTTCATAAACCAAATAAAAAATTTCAGATCATTATTTTGATCCTCTCTCATATCACAAAGGATAATCAAACTAGTGCTAAAGCACTTTTGGTGGCGATTTTTAAACCGCTTCTAACAAGAGTTGCGAAAACATGAACTTTTTGGTAGTGTATATACAATAAATAAATAAATGATACAGCA
>NW_021333171.1:0-301 GCF_001605985.2 Dendrobium catenatum
TTTTTTTTCTTAATTTTTAATAAATAATTTAGAATAATTTTTTTTTCATGTGTTATTATGTGTCAAAAAATTTCACAATTTAATTTATCACAATCAATTTAAAAATACATCTTTTTTCATATTTTTTTTCATAATATATTATGATTATTTTAAAATTATCTTGTTCCAAAGGAAATAATATTTTAAATAAATATTTATTTTATTTTTCATTAAATTTAGAAAGTAACTTAATTTTTATTAAAAATTAAGTTATATTTATTAAAATTATATTTAGTATTTATTAGTATTAATTATGAAATTC
>NW_021333172.1:0-315 GCF_001605985.2 Dendrobium catenatum
AATAATACTTCATATTTTTAATAATATAAATAAAAAATAACTCACAAGTTTATTCATTTTTGCAGTGGTGGCCTGTTGGTTTGGTGGACAGCAGGATTGTTGAAGGGCGGGGGTTCGAACCTTGCTAGATGAAAGCATTGCGGGTATGTCACGCAGAACAGGCAGCGGGTTACGGGTCAGCTTGGGTTAAGCTAGGCGGGTTGCGGGTCAGCTAGTCGCGGGCCAGCGGGTCGCGGGCTCTGCACAATAAGAGAGGGGAATCAAGTCACGGGCGGGTGAGCCCAGCTGGCTGGATGAGGGGAGGGGGGCTTCAGC
>NW_021333173.1:0-3924 GCF_001605985.2 Dendrobium catenatum
TGAGGATAGGGTCCAAGTCACTAGGGAAGATAATTTGGACTTATCTAATATGGAGATATTAAAGAAGTATGTGGAAAATATTACCCTAACTCCTTTGTCCCAAAGCGATGTAAAGAGGTTGGAAGTAAAAGCTTCTCTTCCTCTAAACCCCAAAACCAAAGCCAACAATTTTATACCTTCTACCAGCAAACCCCCAGAGACCGATGTAACCCTTCATGATCCTTTTATGGATGAGATAATAGAGCTACCTTTTGATTGGTATTCGAACTCTGCAAATAGATTTGCTAAACAAGGTTTAACTCCATTGAAATGGACTAGAGGCAAAGCCCAACAATTTGAACATCTGTGGAATAGAAAATACCATAAACAACTTTCAAAACATGGTATTGGTTTTGCTACTCTATGTTCGTTCGACGATGATGAATATTGTTTAGTAATTTCTAATAATTTTGAATCTGATAGTCTCTTTTCAGCGAACATTAAATCTTTTAACGAACTCTGCTTAGAAACTTTAGATGATCTCGATGATTTTCAAGTTCGAGATGCACCTCCAGAACTCGAAGAAAAAATCAGATCTACCATTGACGATCTTAGAGAAATAAATCTGGGTACTGAAGAAGACCCTCGTCCGACTTTCATCAGTTCTATATTGAATGAGGACTAGGCAAATGATATGATCCAACTTTTATCTGAATTCAAAGATTGTTTTGCTTGGAGCTACGAAGAGATGCCCGGATTATCCCCAGATGTAGCAGTGCACAAGTTAGCAATTCAACCAGAAGCATTTCCAGTAATACAAGCGCCCCGACGAATGCGACTCGACATCGAGCAGCAGGTCGTCATTGAAGTGAAGAAACTAATAGATACGGGATTTATTAGGGAGGAGAAATATCCAACTTGGTTAGCTAGCATCGTGTCAGTCAAGAAGAAGAATGGTCAAATACGTGTTTGTATCGATTTCAGAGATCTGAATAAAGCATGTCCTAAAGATGAGTTTCCACTCCCTATACCGGAACTCATGGTAGATATCGCTTCCTCTCACGAGATATTCTCCTTTATGGACGGCTCATCCGGATATAACCAAATTAGGATGGATCCCAAAGATGAGAAGTATACCGCATTTCGAACACCGATAGGAGTTTACTGTTACAAAGTCATGCCTTTTGGTCTAAAGAATGCAGGAGCGACTTATCAAAGGGCAATGACGAGGATTTTTGACGAACTTATCCATAATCAAGTGGAATGTTATGTCGATGATCTAGTCGTTAAGAGTGTTGAAAGGAATGATCATTTATATGATTTGAGAATTATATTTCAGAGAATACGACAGTACGATCTGAAAATGAACCCTTTGAAATGTGCTTTCGGCGTCACTTCAGGAAAATTCTTGTGTTTCGTGGTTCGACACCGTGGAATCGAAATTGATCCGACTAAGATCAAAGCAATACTAGAAATGCCACCTCCTAAAACACTTACTCAATTGAGATTCTTTCAAGGCCGATTAGCATACCTTAGGAGGTTTATATCAAATCTTTCAGGTAGATGCCAACCATTCACGGTATTATGTAAGAAAGATGCTCCGTTCAGATGGGATCAGAACTTCCAGAAGGCCTTCGACAGCATCAAACAGTATTTTATGAATCCTCCAGTGCTTGCAGCTCCTATACCAAGGAAACCTCTGATTTTGTATACAATAGCTCTAAGTGAATCTCCTGGCGCCTTATTAGCCCAATTTAATGAGGAAGGAAAACAGAATGCACTATATTATCTGAGTAGATGTTTACTTCCCACCGAAGTAAATTATCCTCTGTTCGAGAAACATTGTCTGGCTTTAATCTTCGCCGCTCAGAAGTTAAGGCACTATATGCTTTCTCACAAAGTAAATCTCATATCCAGAATAAATCCTTTGTTGTATTTGATGAATCAGCCAACATTTTCAGGGAGATTAGCCCGTTGGTCAATGATATTATCATAATTTGATATCACATTTACTCCTTTACAAGCGGTCAAAGGACAAGCAGTAGTAGATTTCTTATCAGCTCATCCTATTGAGGATGATTGCCCGATAAATGATGAACTATCGGATGAACAAGTCATGGAGCTCGAGACAAATGAAAAGTTCACATGGGAATTCTATTTTGACAGTGCTGCTTCTATTCAGCAAGGAGAATCAGATGAAATTTTGCCCGGTCAGGCAAGAATCAGTATTGTATTTGTTACACCTGATAGAGGTATCATGTATTACTCCTATCACCTGTCAGAACCACGTACCAATAACGAAGCTGAATACGAAGCATTAATAACTGGCTTAGAATTGACTATCTTGAATGGGATCAAAGAAATCAAGATCTTCGAAGATTCACAGCTTGTTATCAATCAGATCGCATGAATCTTTAAAGTATTAAAAGACACCTTGGTCCCTTACCATCAGTATGCGATGCATCTTTTAGAACAGATTCCAAATGTTACATTGTATCGAATTCCTCGAGGGAAGAATTCCACAGCCGATGCTCTTGCCAAACTGGCTAAAGCACTAACATGCCCCGAAGAAGATTCAATCCCGATAGAAGTGCAAGGCCGACAAGTCCTTTCTCCTATAGACCTTGAACACATAAGCAGTGAATGCTCAACTGAGGTGAAAATTGTTTCGGCAGTAAACGATGAAGGTTTAGATTGGAGAAAACCGTTCATCGAATACTTGCAAGAAAATAAGCTCCCTCAGGAGAAATCAGCAGCAGATCAGATCAAGAGAAGATCACTATCCTACAGTTTGATTAATAATACCCTTTACAGAAGATCATTCGATCAGATGTGGTTGCGATGTCTGAATAAATCAGAAGCACAAAAGATCGTAGAAGAAATGCATGCTTGTTTATGTGGTGCACATCAATCCGGTCCAAAAATGAAGATGAAAATCAAACGAATGGGATACTATTGGCCGTCAATGATAGATGACTGCATGAAAATTGCACGTCACTGTCATCAATGTCAGGTGCACGGTGTAGTTCTTCATCAACCCCCGAATTTTCTACATCCAACCATCGCTTCTTGGCCTTTCGAAAGCTGGGGCACCGACATTATTGGCCCGATAGATCCTCCATCCTCCAGAGGTCATAGATTCATTCTAGCAGCTACAGATTATTTTTCCAAATGGGCAGAAGTTGTTCCTTTGAGAGAAGTTAAAGCTCAGAAAGTTCTAAAGTTTTTCAAAGAGAATGTCGTGTACCGATTCGGTGTCCCTCGTCAGATTATCTCGGATAACGGTCCTTCATTCAGGAGTACTAAAATTAACATCTTTGCTAAACGACATAACATCGATTGGAGATATTCCACCATCTATTACCCTCGGGCAAATGGATTGGCGGAGGCCTTCAATAAGACTTTGATTCAGATCTTAAAGAAGACTTTGGACGACAATAAGCGTCAATGGCATAAAAAGTTGGTTGAAGCTTTATGGGCATATCAAACCACATATAGAACTCCAACTCAATCTACGCCATTTGCTTTAGTCTTTGGTTCAGAAGCAGTCATTCCTTTAGAAGTCCAATTACCCTCGCTCAGAGTTGCAGTGAACTACTAGATCACTACAGAACAGAATGCAAAACTCAGATTAGAAGAACTTGAAGTTTTAGAATAGAAGCGTTTGCAGGCTCAAAAGAACCTCGAGTTATACAAAGCTAAAATGATACAAGCTCACGACAAATTAGTTCGTCCCAGAACTTTTCAAGTAGGAGACTTGGTTTTAGTTCTTCGAAGACCTATCCTATCTCATCGGAAGATAGGAGGAAAATTCGAATCAATATAGGAAGGCCCTTTTGTGGTGGAGAAAGCCTATCAAGGAGGATCTTATCAGCTAATAGAATCGTAAAGGCAATCATCCTATGTTGCCTATCAATGGACGATATCTTAAGAGATATTATGATA
>NW_021333174.1:0-231 GCF_001605985.2 Dendrobium catenatum
AAGCAATAAAAAAGCCGTCCCAAACGAAGCCTAAGTCCTAAATTACCCCAAAAAACATAGAAACACAGACTATTAAACAGAATCACTTTTTTGCCGCTTTCTAAACATCTTTATATTAAAAAACTATTTTAGAAAGTAATAAGAAAGTTGTCCCAAACGAGAAGCCTTACATCATACCAAATTTCAAACTAATTATAAAACATTTTAATGACCAAATCATCATTAATTGTC
>NW_021333175.1:0-314 GCF_001605985.2 Dendrobium catenatum
TGGAAATTACAACATAATTTTATTTCCTACTGGACCAGGAGACTAAGGACTGTCCTATGAATTTACAAGTTCCAAAAGTGCTCTTTCTATCCACCCTACACCCTACAAAATCAGAATCAGAATATCAAATAATTTCAAAAGAATTATTATGCCTAGGATACCAGATTCCTAAGTTTTGGTTCCCTAAGAGATATCAAAAGATTCTCTTAATTGTAATTAGATGGGATTCTTTAGGATCATCTTGAAATCTAGTACAGAGACAAACATTAAATACTATACCAAGTCAGCTAACAGTCAAGTAAAGTAGGGATCCA
>NW_021333176.1:0-403 GCF_001605985.2 Dendrobium catenatum
GAGCCCAAATGAGTCCAAATCAAGAACCCGAAGCGTTGTTGGAAAGTTCGTACCACAATTTGAGTTACCAAACGGTCTCCAAATTTGATGAGCTTATGGTTGAATCGAGCGGATCGACGAGACGAATCCAACGAGCCCAAGATCGCCGGATTCGAAAGTCATTAAGACCTTCAAATGCCTGATAAAGGATCTACGAAGAAGGATTCAATATCGTCCGTTCATTTGAACCGCTCCATATTTGCCCCTGATCTCTCATCTATTTACGGGACATGCCACTCCATAAAATTTATAAATAGACCCCTTATTTCTCTTGAGAGGGGACTGGAGCAAAAAGAAGGAGAAGAGAAGAGAAGAAGATTATGAGGGAAGAGCTCCTTGACCACCGACGCCGGAATTCTATCCG
>NW_021333177.1:0-204 GCF_001605985.2 Dendrobium catenatum
ACCAAACCAGTAGAAATCTGGTGTGTTCTTTCTTTTATTATTTTCGCATTTAATTTCTGCATTGTGTTTTCTCAGTGGTGAATCTTGGTTTGTGTTTTTGATCGAATGATTTATTTTAAAATATCGGTTCACCCCTTTTTGGTTAGCCTTGGGACTAGTTCATAAGGGCCTAACACCCCTAACGAACTTTCAAAGAAGGATGAA
>NW_021333178.1:0-343 GCF_001605985.2 Dendrobium catenatum
TGGAGGGAAAATTTTCATCCCTAGAAGAGAGATTTGGGGGAATGAAAGAGATAATCCGGAAATTGCTAGAAGCTCAAGTTGTTCGATCAAACCCTAAGGAAAAAGGGAAATCTCCGGTAACGAACCAAAACCCTAACCCTAATTTTCCAATTAGGGAAGAAGGAGTAAATCAGAATGAAGATGGCGTGCAAGGGCAATGGCCAAGGGAAGGAGGAGAAGGGTTTGGAGTAGGTAGCCCTTGGGGAATGACCGGTGGTCAAGGGGGCCGGCCATACATGCGCTCGGTGGGCCCCTACGGCACACGTGAGGGGTGGCCGAATCAGATGGGGGGGGGGGGGGTTCC
>NW_021333179.1:0-1836 GCF_001605985.2 Dendrobium catenatum
CCACAACCCAAAGGATAGAGACCGACGAATGACCCAAGACCCACCACCCCTATGATACCAACATCATAGAGAAGAGCCAAAGCCAACCAAAAAACAACACTCTTACACATAAAGAGAAATACCAACATCCTACAAAAAACTCAAAATTTTTTCCTACCTCGTCTGCCCCTCCCACGAGAGGAAACAGAATCAACAGGTCGGTCATTCCGTAAAGCAAAATCATCCCCAGGTTCTTCATCCCCACTAGCCTCCGAAGAGGAATCGGACGAACTTTGAATCCAGTCTATTTGCATTCTCACATTCTCCCTCGAATTGACATACCCACATGAGAAAACAAAGCCTCAGGTCATATTAAGTTAATATGAACCTCAACAAAAGGGCCAGGAACAAGAAAAGTAGGCGTCATAGGGGAAGTAACAGTAGGGACAACCAAACGAGCAGAGAACTCACCGGCAGGGAAAACAGAAGCATCCAAAGCTTCAGAATTTATGTGAGAGACAGAATGTATCGAGCCCGAAGACTCAAGGGTATCAACCCGATTCAACTCACAGGTAATAAAATCCTCTCTCTTCGAAATGGCCACTACCAAAGGGGTAGAAACAACCAAAGGGGAACAAATAATATCCAAATTGTTAGAATTAAAAACACCAACACCACTCATCAGATTAGCCAAATTAAGTGTGAGACAAAGAGACAGTCCCAACCGGCACGACCACGCCAGAGACAGGGGGGAGGCAGCTCAGCTAAATGATTCCCAATAGCAACAATAACCACATCATTATTCCCAACAGCACCAGCAATAGGATTACAAGCAAGATTAACTTCAGCATTATCCTTACTACAAGTAATGGGTTTCCACAATAAAATCAAATCATTAACAGCAGAAGAGTGAACCATAGAGACAACACCAGGCTGAGGCAGAACAATATCCTCCCCCTGATCAAAAACCAAAATAGAAGAAGATGGCTTAAGAGGAACAATAAGAGGGACACCATTTTTAGACTTACATTAATACCCCCTAACATGGCCTATAGACTGACAAAGAGCACAAAAAGGGGGAAAATTCTCCATTTCAAACTTTTGGATATAGCCAAGCTTCTAAGGGCCAATCCAAACGTTGTCTGAATAATTTTTCGTTATATCAATCTCAACAAAAACTCTCGCGATAGACGGCCTAGATACCAACGAAGTGACAGAATCTACCTTGAGCGGGTGACCAAAGATAGACCCTAAGGCATGAAGAATCCTCGGGTTAAAGAGATGAGGACGAAAACTAGAAAATGATATCCAAATAGGAATAATCGGGCATTCAACCGAGATATCCAAAGAAGGAGTCCATTTCGTTAATTTCATATGGCAATTGTAAACCAGATAAGAACGATGACTGAAAACCCGACTATAATCAAGGTCATTCGAGAGCTTAACCAGAATGTGCAAAGAATCAAGCACCGTGACAGAAAAATCAGCTATAAGTTTCAAGTTGGGAAAAAATCTCCTTATGGAGTCTAGACTAGGTCGCCTGGAAGAAAAAAATCCGACAAGCAAAAACTTGAAGTGAACCGCCATAGCCCTTATTTTATCCTCAAATATCCACAAGGAAGGTAAACAACGGAAAGACGAAGATTTAAGCTCCGGGAAACAAACACTAGACGGCGAACCAGCTAATGCATCGGCAAAAGAACGCGAAAAATTAGAGCCATACAGAAAACCAAGGTCCAACAGGCGCCATATGGCCAGGAAACACCAAAAATTTATGAAAAGAACAAAGAACGATATAGGCAGGGAAAAGAAAAAACTTCCTTGAGCTAAACGGCGGGAAACGCCCAGACGCAAGCA
>NW_021333180.1:0-891 GCF_001605985.2 Dendrobium catenatum
GAGAAGTATCGCCTCCTTACAAAAGCTGATTATTTCGCATAATGATGAGGTGGTTTCATTTCCAAATGAGGCGGAGCAGTGGTTTCTGAAAGTTAGTTCATCTCTTTCTGAGCTGGAATTTATAAGGCTCAAATCCTTAGAGTCTCTCCCTTCCTCCTTGGAAAGCTTATCTTCACTTCAGCTTCTACATTTTAATGATGTTCCTATGCTTCGGGAATTACCGAACCTTCCTCCCTCTTTGAAACGTCTAGAAATTTGGTCGGGATGTCATCCAGAGTTATATGAGCGCTATCGAGAGGATGGAGGCTCCGATCGGCACAAGATTGCTCACATTCCTCGAATCTATATTTCTACCGAAAGATAATAGGTCCAACTACTTTAATGAAAAATTCAAAATACAAAAAATGCAAACTTCTTTCTTCTTATCTTATTTGTTTGATATATATATGAAATGTGAAGAATGTATGCCATCATTAACCAATTTGTATCACTTGATGGATATACTCAATTTTATTTATGTATCACTTGATGGTCCCTTTATATATATAAATATATTTTTCTTTAATATTTCATTATATATGTCGCTGATTCCCGATTTTGATCATTTACAACTAAAATCTTAGTTTTTTTTTTTAATTTCTTATTGATTTCTTGAAATGGCCAGATTCAAAATTTTGATCATTTACAACTAAATTCTATGTCCCTTTATTATTTCTTATTGATTTTTTGAAATGAAACAATTATTGAATTATTGCTTTGTTTTTATTTTATGTTTTTGAATATGCAGAACAAATGAATTTTGAATGATCAATCATATTTAATCCATGAATTTCATTTCTTTTCAGTAATCTACATTTATAATTGATACGGCATCACAAAATTAGCTTGATC
>NW_021333181.1:0-321 GCF_001605985.2 Dendrobium catenatum
TCAAAATGGTCAAACATCCTTATAAAATTCAATCTATCTTCTTTCCAAAAAAATTCAACGCATCTATTTTAACATTTTCTTTAATGAAAGATCAAAGCGTCATCACCGTCAGGCCTCCACTCAATTAGCAGCATTAGTGTGCCGCTATACTACTACCTTTAGCACACCACATAACCCCCTCCATCAGGTTATTCATTGTTTATCCCAATCAAAATGGATGCTTACAACCTTCAATAGAATGCAACTCAATTAATACCATCATCAGCCCTTCATGTGGCTACCATTATTAGTCATTTATTTCTAAACCACTGCTATTGGCCC
>NW_021333182.1:0-561 GCF_001605985.2 Dendrobium catenatum
ATGTGAATGATAATGTGCATATAGATCTAGTGCTTTTAATAATGAGCCATAAAGTATTTTTTTCAGGATAAAAATTTACCTTTAATATTTATTTGTATTCAAATCATTATGATAATTAGAATCTAGTTTTAGAACGCGCGTATTGATAACCAACTTTAATGCTATAAAATCTCATATTTCTCCTAAAAAATAAGAATATGTTGTTCTCCTTTGGCACTGCTCAAGTCCAATCGATATTGTTTTACGAAGCAATAGAAAAACTGTCCCAAATGAAGCCTTAATCTCCCATATCCAAAGGAGATAGCTCTATTAATGTGATGTTTAGGACAAATAGTTTATCTAAAAAGCCCATCTCAAGGAAGCCTATATTAGACCTTTCATTAATTATGAGTGCATTAGTTAGATGAAAGAAGGTATCAAGTCAATTACTTTACTTTCTAGTTTCTACAACCATTAATTTTTTAGGGTGAGTGTGTTTTGATTGGTGATTTCATTATCAACCGCCTACCTTTTCCTTTGTTATCTAACAATACTATGGAGTTTTTATCCAACAGATCACCA
>NW_021333183.1:0-375 GCF_001605985.2 Dendrobium catenatum
GCCCAAAATTGTTGAATTCTGATATTATTAAGACATTGAAATGCCCAAAAAATGGTTCATGATCAAGAGATTTAACATCAATAATCATGTTCTGCTCGATCGCCAAATGACGCTTGATTAAGCAAGGAAGCAAGGAGAGAAGGAAGAAAAGGAAGAGAAGGAAGATACTCCTACTCGACCACCACCAGATTTCCACCTGGTAGCCGACCAACGTTGAAGTTCTGCCCGGTCGCTAACTAACGCCAGATTTCTGCCCGACCATCAATTGAAGCCAGATTTCTGCCCAACCACCAAACGTCGTCGGATTTATGATATATGTTTGTAACTGAATTTCAACCCGTGAGTTGATTATTGTAATCAAATCGTTCTCAATTT
>NW_021333184.1:0-201 GCF_001605985.2 Dendrobium catenatum
GGGGCAGCGCCCTTGCGGGGGTTTCCGGGTGCAGCGCCCCCGGAACAAATTTTGGTTGTAAGGATATTTTTGGATTATATTTACTATTTCTTTTTGTATTTGACAATTACCTAAAGACCATAGTATTTTAAAACGTTATGGGGGCAATTGCCAAAAAATAAGTATAATAACACCTCCTTACAATATGTATAATTTTTCTTG
>NW_021333185.1:0-446 GCF_001605985.2 Dendrobium catenatum
AATAGGAGTAGACAGGGTTCGAACCATCGGATAAATACGCGGTCACAAAGTCGACTGGAATATTTATCTTATACATTCATATTCGGCCTTCAAGGCTTTCAACAAAGAAAATTCATGAATAAAGGCACAAAGCCTACGAGAAACCCGATCCTCAGTCAATAGTTTGTCTGAGTTGACAAGGTTCAATCAACAAATGAAAATGACACCAAATACCCCGATGATGGCCGTGTTAAACGCTAATCTCAACCGGAGGGGTTCACAAAATATTTTTAAATGTCTTCCAAACTCCACCCAAAAATTCAAATCTCAGAAAATCCCAAAATCCCAAAAATATTTAAAATTTGAAATTCAACCATGAAATGCTTAAAGCAAAATTCATCCACCCTCCGCAACAGTTTGCCGGGGAGTACAAATTAAAGTTTACTTCAGCTCACAAAGAGCTAAAT
>NW_021333186.1:0-211 GCF_001605985.2 Dendrobium catenatum
TGCATATTTTAGCTGGGTCGGTGTGGCTTTTCATTTTAACAACTACTCCACTATGATGCTATAAAAGTTGAGCACTACGGCACTTGAAACCATAATCCGACATTGCCATGTTTTGAAGATCGGCACTCATTTTCTTGAGACTTCAGTGCTTCAGTGTTGATTTATGGGTAGTAACGCTGTGAGGAGCTATGGCTCTGAACTTGGCTCTGTC
>NW_021333187.1:0-285 GCF_001605985.2 Dendrobium catenatum
TAACTCGGCGGCCCATTTTTGTGCACAGAGGGCCATCGAGTTCCCTTTTTTTTTGAGGGAAGGGGATAGTTCTAATGTATCGATTCCTCAGGAATTTTTTAATATCCTTGAGGAAGATAGAATTGGTTTTTTGGTAGAAGGGCCGCTTGGCCGTTAGTTTCTTTTTTTGGTTTCCTTACTTCTTTTTGTATGGCTCCTTTGGTTTTATGAATGCAAATGCAAAGTTCAGCTCCAAGTATTGCACTAAAGCAAGTGTCTCTCCTTTAGCCCCCACAGATAGGTGGA
>NW_021333188.1:0-259 GCF_001605985.2 Dendrobium catenatum
CTAGAAGGGAGAAAGTTAACGTCATAGCAAGCGAATTATGTCGTTGCTTTCGATCCTCGCAGCGAATGGAACTCCAGCATTAGTTTCCGCCGGTAATATTTGAATTTCATGTAGTGAGAGGAAGAGCGAAAAAAAAGAGCCCTGAAGGCTTCGATTCTTCGTGCTTTTAACGACTCGAGGAGATCGTGGGAAGAAGCGACGTCGGCGTGCGAGCGACGTGCAAAGATATGGCAGACAAGTATGGGATTTTGATTTTTTT
>NW_021333189.1:0-229 GCF_001605985.2 Dendrobium catenatum
TTAATGGTGTTAAATCCTTGAGATATGAATCAATAGAATATGATCGATAGGGTACAAAGCCCTTTGTTAGCTAAGGTGGATTTAAATTTGTCCCCTTAAATAAGCATCCAACCCCGGTTTACAAGGTACCCTTGGAAGAAGCAACCCATGGCTGCCGACAAGGATCCTTCTATCAGGTTGGGTCGACTACCTCTCTGACTAAGTAGACCAGGGACCACGATGGCCCGGG
>NW_021333190.1:0-398 GCF_001605985.2 Dendrobium catenatum
TCATGTTATTAGATTATTTCAACCCCAATTATATAATATGCTTTGTACAATATATATTTGATATATTTTATTAATGCCTTCCTTCTAAAAAAATCATTATTTATAATCATTTCAATTAGTCTACCCAATGGTTTTTCCCTTTCATTGATTTTTTAAATAAAAAATCTAATACCTCTTGTGGCTCTCAGCCTCTCACATCTCAACTCTTTTATTTGCTTGTGCGTTGGACTTTTGTACAAAATTAATGTTAAATGTTATATCTATAACATCATAAATGTTCCGACACACAATAAATTCATATTCAAAAAATAAGATATAATATTTAGAATCATAACACAAGTTTTTAATATTTAAATAATAATAAAATTTTATCAAAAATTATATATATATATATATAT
>NW_021333191.1:0-253 GCF_001605985.2 Dendrobium catenatum
TTCAGCACCACCTCTCTACAAACTCCCCTACCCATTTTCACCTTTCTCATGCCCATCATCACCCCATAGCCACCTGTGTCCACTAGCTCTATCCCTAGCGACTCCACTATCTGGGTGGAAATGAAGTTATGGGTTGCCCCACTATCTATCAACACCACCACCTCACGGCCAGCTATCTCTCCTTTCACCTTCATAGTGTGACTCGGAGTGAATCCAACTACAGAGTTCAGAGAGACTTCTGCTACATCCAGAT
>NW_021333192.1:0-573 GCF_001605985.2 Dendrobium catenatum
GACATTTAGGCCATTTAAGTCAAACTCACACACACGACGCATACACAAAGACTTGAACCCAAGACCTCTTAGTTGGAAGTATAAGCTCTCAACCAACATGCCAAGGTGAGCTGTGTTTATCTTTTAATTATCATGATAATGGAGGGGGTCCTAATCCAACTCTCCCACTTAATTACTAACCTTTCAATCATTCACTTGGGCATGCTGGCACAACACTAGCCATGACATCAAGAACTTACCTAAAAAGTTTAATGTAGATCAGACAACGCGTGTCTAGCAATCAAACACGTTCAAGCTCAGAAAATTTATCCCTTTGGCATTTCATCAAATAGATGATAGGCATCAATCAGATGCTCGAAATCCTAAATATAAAGAGGGATTATTCTATTTGGAGTACGGACGTACATTGACATTGGAACTGTGAGTGTATACAAATATATATGATGCAGATTTGTACGCAATATATATACTGTATGTACTCAGTCAAAACGTAGAGATAAGATGGTGTCATGTAATGATTTCTCCAGTATAAGATGGGGAGTGGCGGGAATACATAAAAGAGGCAAAGAACCT
>NW_021333193.1:0-483 GCF_001605985.2 Dendrobium catenatum
CTTAGGATGCATGTACACCTTAGGATAGAAACATATAGTATAGAAAACTTAATGACACCTCACTCTAGAATTAGTGAATATCTTTAAATTAAAATTCAATCAATTAGAAAACTTTAGTCAATAATTAACCTATATAGGACATATCATAACCACATAACCTGTTGCACACACTTAGAATTGTTTGTTAGGACAATCGACTCTAGATTTAGGTAGGCCGTTGTTTATTTTCTTATTGCACTTTGACGGGCTTTTCCTCGAGTTTCATTGCATGCTGATTGTAAAATTGTTGGTGTGTTTGTTTATTTATTTTTACTGCACTCCGTGTTATAATTTGACTGACGATTAGATTACCCATAGGTTAGGAGTGATCTGGATTGTTAATACGATTTTTTGCAGGTGGCCACACTCGTGCAGGGCAGAAAAAGGGGGCTAATTGATCAAAAATTTTATATAAATGCTACAGGTACTCCAGTTTCTTAGCCC
>NW_021333194.1:0-250 GCF_001605985.2 Dendrobium catenatum
TCGGACGGACAGTAGTTGGTGGAAAACCAAGGTCGGAAAGACAGTAGCCAAGTGACAGTGGTTGGAAAGACCGTAGGTGTCAGTTGGTGGCCGGGTGAAAGCTCAACGATAGTTGATGGTCGAGCAGTAGTCGCGAGGAGTGGTGATGTTATAACTCAAAAATTATAAAAATATATTTTTACCTACAATAGTCAAGAATTTATTCATGAGTTATTATAAGTCAAATTACAAATAGTTTTCTTCAAAGCAT
>NW_021333195.1:0-303 GCF_001605985.2 Dendrobium catenatum
TAAGATTTCAATTGGAATAACTTTATTGTAATTTTTGTATTATGAAAAATTGCAACAATCTCTAACCTAGCAGTAATTTTTGTATTATTGAAATAATTCTCTCGAAATTATTTTCTCTTTCCTAAGATCTACCATGAACATTTAACCCTTCTCCTTGATGATTAGTAACATAAATTTTCATGTCCAAAATCTTAGAGGAAATAGTACTCTGAACTTCATTCGCTGCTAGTCTCTTTTCCATATTTCAAGGTTTCTTTAAAATTCTTAGAAGATTTTGGTAAAAAATTTAAAAGAATAATAGAT
>NW_021333196.1:0-218 GCF_001605985.2 Dendrobium catenatum
TGTCAAAAATTTGGCATCATTTGGTTGAGTATTTTGCAAAAATGAAATAAAAAATAAGTTTAGGGTTCGCGGTGTTGGCTGGATGAGGAAGATAGGTCGTTAGCCGATGGATCTGTTCTGATTAGATCAACGGTTGTGATTGAACCTGACTTAAAACTCGTTTTAACCACGGCTTAGTCATATCCTCGTCGGGCTAAATCTTGGCCGTTGATCCAAAC
>NW_021333197.1:0-219 GCF_001605985.2 Dendrobium catenatum
CTTCACCCGAAATTTCGGCAGCCTCCCGGCATCTCCCTCGTTTAGGGGAAAACTACGAGAAAACTGGGCCTTTCCCACCACACGCAATAAAGACGTGTATGGTAGGTGTCCTCTTGCGAGGGCACCACGGCCGTGATATTTCTTCTCACCACGCGCAATAAAGGCGTGTATGGGGCTCTGATGGTACCTGTTTAAAAGATGCACAGTTTGCTTTCCCCC
>NW_021333198.1:0-229 GCF_001605985.2 Dendrobium catenatum
AACTCTTGAAAACCACTTCCAAGCCAATAATCACTCACAGGTTATTCAATTAAAGAACGCCTTACCCCATATCTCCCTCAACAACTCTACCATGACTCAATATCTCTCCGATATCAAATCTCATGTGGATCAAATCGCCTCCGCCGGCTCCAAACTTGACACTGAAGACATTGTTCTACATATCCTTAACGAACTCCCACGCTCATATCAATCTTTCAAGACTTCTATT
>NW_021333199.1:0-320 GCF_001605985.2 Dendrobium catenatum
ATATAATGTTTTATTATATTGTAATAAATATATATTATATTATGATATATATTTAATTATAATATAAGAAATAATTATTTAAAAAAATGAGAAGATTTTCAAACACTTTGAAATGCAAATCTCTGATCTTCAACTCATCACCTCTCCTTCTAGTAGTGAGATAACAAAGAATTTTAAATATATAAAAGCATTTCAAAATTGAGAGAATTTTAAATTCTTAAAGTTTTAAAACTCGAGAGTTATTTAATAGTTTTTTTAGAGCAATGAAATTTAGAGTTGGTTTATTGATTGATTATTTGATTAATCAAATGTGAAAATCA
>NW_021333200.1:0-434 GCF_001605985.2 Dendrobium catenatum
GAATGACAAAGTCTCCTATGCCAAAGCCATGACTCATTAGAATCAGTTTTCAAACAAAAGGTAGTAGGAGTATGAATGCAATTTAAATCTAGCATATAAACATTGTTTACCCTTTTTCCATTCAGCACATCTTTACCATTTATGCTTAATATGCAGCTAGTAGGAAAAAAATTTACACTTTATCCCTTAACACAAAGCTGACTTATACTTAGTAAATTATACTTTAATCCTTCAACCAACAACACATTATCAATAAAAAAGTTTTTCAAGTTTCCAATTATACCTTATCCAACCACTTTCTTTGTGGTGTTATCTCCAAGTGTTACCTTGCCTCCACTCCTGGTTTCCAGCATTATGAATTGAGCAGTATCTCAAGTCATATGCTTTGAAACATCCACTGTCCAGGTACCATATGCTCTCACGAGGTCTTGTGT
>NW_021333201.1:0-207 GCF_001605985.2 Dendrobium catenatum
TCAAACCTTCGTAATAAAATGTAGAAAAATCCGATTTCAGCGTACTTACCTTCTAACTGATCGTAGTAAGGTCTAGTATTTTAATAAAATACAAACATTCCAGAATTTGGTCTTAATAAAAATTTCAACGTTTAACCCCTTAATTAAATCATTAAATATTCTAAAATTTCCTTAAAACTCATAATCATTCTAAAATTCAGAAAATAT
>NW_021333202.1:0-202 GCF_001605985.2 Dendrobium catenatum
TACCGTGCTACAAGAGCGTGTATAGGTGGTTCCCCGATCCGCTGCAAACGTCGAGGACGGGGTTTAAGTTAGAAATTTATACCTTGAAGACCCGGCGGGGAGTCGTCGATCGAGGCAAGAGGGGTAGGCATGTATTTTTTTTTAATTAATGATAACTAATTATTTATTTATAATTATCCATTAATTATATTTAATTAAAATA
>NW_021333203.1:0-233 GCF_001605985.2 Dendrobium catenatum
CGTTTAGTTCTCTTAGAACATGTAAACGAAGACTCTATAAAATTCCTGTTATTTTCTTTGAGTTAATCGAAACAAATTCAATCATAGAATCAATCTTTAAACAAGATCATGCATTTCTCCTTTGGTGGTCGAGATGCTTTGTTAAGTCTTTACTTATCAAAGATGATCAAACTACTCCCCTTTTTTTTTCCTCATGTATGATGATCTGATATAAAAACATATTCCCTAGTGGA
>NW_021333204.1:0-309 GCF_001605985.2 Dendrobium catenatum
AGCCAAATAAATGGAAAATACTTTGAAAAGTATTTTCGTCTTCATGTCTCTTACTTGCATGCAAATTGAGATGAAATCCTGTATCATATAGTTGAAAGGTTTTGTGAAGAACTTTTTCAATCGTTCTTCACTTTGTGATCGGCAATCCTCCTTCTAGTTTGATCTTTCACTGGTCCTAGCCCTTGTAATTCTTTAAACAGTTTGGGTTTAGAACCGGATAGCTCCAAAGAATGACTTTTCTTATCCTTTAAAAAAACAGTTTTATTGAATTACAAACTGATTGAAGAAGAAGGAGATTTTGAATTAGAA
>NW_021333205.1:0-304 GCF_001605985.2 Dendrobium catenatum
ATTATTTATTGGAAACCACCTTTGTTTCACACCGAGGACGTAAAGTTTATTTCACCTTCCTTGGGGCTAAGTCAATAGCCTCGTAGGCCTGGGGTAGCCAGTGGTACCCGGTATAATTAGGTAGATTATGTTTGATTAAGGTTTGAAATTTAATGAATTTTAATCAAGAGTGTTTGGTTGCTGATTTTTAAAGTTTTGATTAATTTAAGTTTGCCATTAATTGATTCGTGGCGTTGTGCCACCAGGCTCGAGGAACCGGCCTCCTTAGACACTTAGCCCCGCAGCCCGGAGTAGTCCAGCCGAT
>NW_021333206.1:0-300 GCF_001605985.2 Dendrobium catenatum
CGAAATGTCCCCACACATTAGAAGTCAATCTCCTTTTCTTTTTTTGAGTTGTTCCACTAGCATTATTAAGTTAATCACTATCATATTCCTGTTCATTATCAGTAGGAACGCGCTCATTATGATCAGAAGGATTGCTCGCAACAACTGTATTTGAATCCTCCATCTAAAAAAAATTATATAACTCCACATCACAACTCCATATTATAGGATTGTATAAGCATAGGAAAAATAGCAATTAATTGATTAAAGTCATAAATCATCACAGCAATTCAACATGGTGTCATGGCTTTTGAATTTAAA
>NW_021333207.1:0-433 GCF_001605985.2 Dendrobium catenatum
AAATAGAAAAATACAATATCTGACTCATACTCCTAATTTACCCGTTCTTGAGTCTTCCTTTCGTCCAGAGTCACTTGTGATCTTCCTGAAATATTAGTACTCAAGGACAATAGCAAATAAATTAATATTCAATGAAAAGTTGTTTCAAAAATATCATTATTTGGCATCATCAAAATCTCAAACTCGGGGTCATGGGTTGCAACAATCTCCCCCTTTTTGATTATGTCAAATAATTTGTTGTAAGCAAGTACGAATGACATTTCTTTTGTTTTTTTTTTGTTATTTTTTTTTTAAAATTAAACACAAGAAAAAAAAAGAAAGATACTAAATGCAAGTACAAAATAAAAGGAATGCATTTAACAAACTATAATAAGCACAACAGCAAGTACAACAAATTTCTCCCCCTTTTGACAGCACAAAAAGGAGGAGCAAC
>NW_021333208.1:0-252 GCF_001605985.2 Dendrobium catenatum
TCTATAAGCAAGGAAATCCATCGAACAATCGAATCAAATCAATAAATCAACCTCTATACAATGAAATCATCAGGTCAATTGAAATCAATACAATCAGCTCCCTAGAGAAATCTATTCTACGATAAATTAATAACCTATCAGGATCTGTCGTATCAATAATATTCATATGTCAATATCATATCCATATCAATGTCTATATCGGTCTCTATCAATATATACAATCTATACCAATATCAGTGTCAATATCTATAA
>NW_021333209.1:0-225 GCF_001605985.2 Dendrobium catenatum
GGAGAATCAGAGGATAGATGGAGCTGATGAGAGAAGGCCCAAAAGAATCAAAATCAAGTGAAAATGATAAAAATATGATACAAAAAGGACATAAACAATGATTTTTTTATCAAGGCATCGGGCCTCCAAAAGAGCACCGTGCAAACAGGCTAATTGGAAGGGACAAATTGAATCGTGCATACGACTAACCATTGAGAATAGCGGCTCTCGCCAGCGCACCCCGAT
>NW_021333210.1:0-3642 GCF_001605985.2 Dendrobium catenatum
ATAAACATTAAGTAAATGCCATCACTTTGAACCAATCAATAAACCTAAGTTGTAAATCACATATTTGAGCAAGATATAGCTTCCGTCTTCATGCCAGACCTACCAAGACCAGCTGATATTTTTTCCCCCTCGAGAGAAAGAAACCAATCCAAGCTTCCGATTCTGAGAGGATACCCACAACTCCCAGCTTCCTTCCTCCGTCGCTTTCTCGCTTCGAGTGAATCGCACACAAAGGTTTCGCGCGGGATCCGCTTCCTCTATCTCCCTCGCTCTCGAACTTCGATCTTTCCAGAAGAATAAAACGCCTCGTTCGACCCTACGGAATCTATCCACCAAGATTTTTTGAGTTAGAAGCTTAGTTAGTGGCTGTCCCTGTTTGGAGTGATTATTCCGTGGGTTATCTAATGCATCCGGAAGTCAACCACTAAAATGTTTGGTATAGTGCTGGTACAGGAGCTCGATACATGCTCAGTACATTCGGTATGTTCGATATTTTTTATGGGACTCAATAAAAATTCCCCTCTTTCGGGGGTTAAACCCAAAAAGTTGTTTGATAATATTTTGATAAATTCTGTCTGTTTATTTGACTATTCAGTTTATAATTTAAAGCGATTAAAATATTTGACATATTTTTTAGATTATTAAAATATAACAATAGAAATTTAAATAAAATACAATAAAATTTTGATAAAAATACAACAATAACATAGATTTAATTAATATTAATAGTTTTTAGAATTATCTAAATTTGTAAGAAAGTAATTGAGAAATTATTGCAAAACCTCAAGTCTACGAAATAGACTATTTAAATCATATAGATTCTAATTAATAAATGGATTATTTATTAAGTTAATCAACTCCTCATTTTCATTTAGATAAATTAAATAAAAATAGTATCAATTATTTAAATTGTTATTTTTATCATGATTTATTTTATTTTATAACTAATGTATATTATATCTAGTTTTTTTAATTAAACATTTATAGTTATAGCTAATTAAATTTTTTATCAAATTGAAATAAAATTATAATTAGCATAATCTAATATCTTTATTAATTATTAATTAATTAACTATTATAATTTTCATTAAAATAAATTATAAATAATAATAATTTACATAAGTTAATGTCTAATTAATTAATAAATATTAATTATTAAGATTAATTTACTCATTTTAAATAATTCTTCAACAATTTGCTCCTTTCTTTACATAGCCTACGCCTACGATTTGTTTTCCCCTTTGTTTCTTCTTCGTTTATGTTCTTCTTCGGCTCCTTCATCGTTGTTCGACTTCGCTCCTCGAAGATGTTCCCTTCTTGTTGGATCAGAAGTTACAACATTTTGATTGGAAGCAACGATAGGCGCTTGCTCGTTGTGAAGGTATCTTTCTCCCTTTCGCGCACTTCTTCGGCCAAATCTCGTAAATCCGCCGAATTAGAGGATTTTGAAAATCCGGGATTTACCACGAAATAGGGTAATTTTTTGTCTACAACTCTATCACAGCTTTCATTTACCATGATATTTGGTTTTGCATTTTAGGACGTTTGGGTGGATTTCCCTCAAGTCCGCCTCAAATATGACATAAATCCTGCTACCAAATAGCCCCTAATATGAGGTCAACATAGGGTTTGCACGCACATCAGAGTACCAAACTAGAAGCTCTCAATATCTTCTTCCTTCATGAGTTATGATTCCTCTTCCTCTTCTATAATCTTTGTTCGACTCTTCCTATGCATTCATTCTACAGCATTAGTGAGGGTAGGGTTTCCCTTCATTCAATATCTTCTCCGCTATTCCTACAGGTTTAGCTTTACGCACTACATACCCATTTAACATCCAACAGACGAAGTCACACTTTTGGAAAATTATGGACACCACATGGTTCTCATTTAACAATATTGATAAATAGCTCACTTTTTAAAATTTTTAGTACTTAAATTTAAGCCTCCCTCAAAACATAACGTTTTACATTTCACACCTATTAGCATTATTTTCATATATAGGTTGTCTTTCTAAGTTCGTTCAAATAATTTTTATTCTCAATCAACATTTAGAAATTAATTTAGGGTACACACGGTATTACTATTTGTTAGATTATTTTTTATTTGTCATTCAGCCTAAATTAAAGAATAAATGAATAATAGTTAATATAAAAAAAAATCTCATTTTGAACACTGATAAAATAGTACAAAAATTTTGCACCATTGATGGAGCACAATCTAACATAAATATAAAAAAGATATTTTATAACATGAAGCCAATTTATAAATCAAATTAAGAACTGTCCATGGCCTTGAAAAGAATAAAATTATTTGAACAAAGACATCTTGATCACAACTAGCTAGAAGATATGACAAATATATTAATAAATATAATTATTCAAACAAAACAAAAACTTAGACCATAGTTAATTAAAATCAGGCATATTCAAGTAAGAATGATCAAATCATAAAGTTGTGTGGATTTCCTACACCCATCAAATTTAGCCATTTTCTAATACATGCTCTCTGGCTTGAAGCAAGTAAATGCCCCTCAACAAATCCCTAAACCTTGAAAAAATTTTAATATGATGAGCGGATACATGCAGCTAATCAATCAAAAAATAAGTAAGCAATCTTCTCATTAACTAAACGAACCACATCCACGTTTAATTTTCTTGTTATTATTTACTTTAAAAATCAAGTGGTCATATCTTGATATTGATAGTTTTGAACGATCCTTTTACATAATTTATGTAATTGTTGTTTAAAGATTGTTATCGAATTAAATAACTAATTGATTAAATAATATTACATTATTACATAATGAATATTAAAGAACCAAACAGCTTGCTTTACAAAATTGTGAAAGGATCTCTCTAATGGAGCTTACATGTGCTAGTATAATAAAAAAAAAAATTCTTAATTCAAAACTATTATTTTTTACAGTCTTGGAAGGCTTGTGAATCTAGCTAATTTTGTGAATCCAAGTGATACGTGTATGCTGTAGTTTGTTTTCCATTTTACTGTGAATCCAAGTACTCTTGCTTTTTAGTAATTTCCTTGTGGGGCTTAAGAGATTTACATAGACTTTGTTACTACTTGTTCGAAAAAATTCTTCTAGTAAATACACCATTTTTATTCCAACATCTTTCTTTTATCTTTCTCAATTATTAAGATAATACCATGGCAAGCTTATCTGGAGAAATAAATCAATAAAATTTGGCATTCCTTAATTATAGTTTTTTATGTACTAATAGTTCAATTAGTATTTTGGGAGATACAATTTTTTCATAAAACACTCTAACCAATCATTCTTCTCTAATCACTAAAAAAATATTTTTAGGTTATATAATATGCTTTAACCAATTCCTCCAACTAGTTTTATAATTTAGGTCAAGTCAAACCAGCATACCAAGAGCTACGTAAACCACTAACATTTTCATTGAGGATTTGTGAATATGGCGACCTATATTTGATTGGACATACAAAGGACATTAGTAAATGGAGGATGTGTTAGTTGGTCATCCACTAAGAGTTTATCAGTGCTTTGTATTACTAATTGTGACTTTTGTGCATCTAAGAGACCTACTAGTTACTCGTGACATTTTAAATTATACAAAAAATTTTGTCATAGTAGAACAACTTGGCACATTTCTTCAA
>NW_021333211.1:0-218 GCF_001605985.2 Dendrobium catenatum
CCACCATCTCTCCGCTTCTCCTTCAAATAGGAACACAGCTAATGGTACCTTTCTATTTCCCGGACACTGCATGCTGTCAAAAATCTTTTCTACTCTCAGGATCCAATCCTCAGCAGCCTGTGGTCCCACAGCTCCTTTAAACAACGGAGGCTTCAGCTTGTGGAACATCTGCAAATGTCTATCTACCTCTTCTTCCTTGCTTCCACTCATCTTGCTCT
>NW_021333212.1:0-614 GCF_001605985.2 Dendrobium catenatum
AAGAGGGTCCAGATACACAAAAGAAAATAACACAACATAGAGAAAAATAGACTAAAAAGCAAACTACATAAAATACAAAACACACAACAGAAAACACAGACTAGAAAAATGAGGGATCCTGATCATTAGATGGAGGTGGTGGATGTGGCTGCTGAAAGTAGCTGGCAAGCATGATAAACTGAGCATTGAACCAGGCGATGTCCTGGTCATACTGCTGCTGCTGGTGAGTCATTAAGCTATCAAATCTGGCTAAATCCTCAGTTTGGTGCTGCTCGTAGCGGGCAATGTCCTCAGAATGTTGATGCTCCTGTGCAGCAACATAGGCGTCAAAGCGGGTCTCCCATCGATTAAACCTCTCAATCAATTAATCAAATGGAGAGTGTTGGTGGACAGGAATAGGATCAGGAATGGGAGCGGGAGCGGGAGCCTCCTCCTCCCCAGCCCCCCGAGATTCCTCATCCCCAGGGTGGAGACAAGTACTGTGAAGGGTACTGAAGGAACTGTTTGAGTAGAAAGGAGTTAGGAGGTTAGGTGGAATATGATACTGAAGTTAGTATTTGGTTTCAAAGACATAGGTTATGATGTGTCCTAAGGCTAGATTGGGTTTCCTCTTA
>NW_021333213.1:0-235 GCF_001605985.2 Dendrobium catenatum
CTACTCCAGCCGAGTTGTTCCTCCTCAACGCACCATCGAAGTTGATTTTAATCCATCCAAGGGGCGGGGGATGCCAATGATTAAACAGCAGAAGCCGGTTAGCATTCCAGATGACTTGGTGGATATTAACCAAATTACTTTTAACCGCATAAGAAACAGTTTCAACAGCAATGAAATTAACTGAATTCTCCCTCTTTATATTAACAAGTTTACATCTATTCTTCCACACCAGCCA
>NW_021333214.1:0-236 GCF_001605985.2 Dendrobium catenatum
TCAAAACATAAGACATGAAAATAGGTTTGCAATAGAAAGGATATACAAAACTAACTAGATTAGTTGATAGAGTTAGAGTTGAAACACCTTTTGCGGACTGGACTGTAGAAGAACTTGACTTAGCACAACTAAATGCTAAATGTTTGAATAGTTTCTTTTGTGCTTTAAAATTTGAAGACTACATGCGGGTTTCCACCTGCAAAGTGAAAAGGACATATGGGATAGACTTTGTATAA
>NW_021333215.1:0-303 GCF_001605985.2 Dendrobium catenatum
TCTTACATGGAAAAAATCCAAAATTCATCCAAAAGTTTTTTATTTATATTTGTTGGTTCAATAATTGATATAAAGGCAGAAAGGTTCACCTTTTTGCTAAGTCCATGCCTAGTCTTAACACCCTCACTAGTTTCACCTAAAATTAATTCCTTAGGGTGATTCTTAGAAAATTTTTATTCTCTAGGAAAAGTGTTTTCTTTTTCCACATTTTTTTCTAAATTTCTCTTTTCAATTCCTTGGTAGTTATTTTCAATATGATCCTCTTCAAACCTTTGTTCTTCCAAAATGTCAGATTCATCAAAC
>NW_021333216.1:0-489 GCF_001605985.2 Dendrobium catenatum
AAGCTTTTTCAGCTCAATTTTGTAGGAGTGTGTAGCCCCAAATGTCTCTTTCTTGACTTTTGAGTCTTGGTTTATTGTAGAAGGTGTTGCCTCTATCTTTTGAGAGATCATATGCATGTACTTTGAAAAAACAAGTATGTTGTATTCCTTAGCACAAAAAGAATATTTGAATTGATAATTTTAAATATTTATTCGGGGATCTCGGCATGCAGTGCAATGTCGACCCGAATAAATATTTAAAATACTCCCTGTCTAGCAGGGACATTCTAGAATTGAATAAATTTGGAATTTTGAGATTTTAAATATTCATTTGGGGATCTCGGCATGCAGCACGGTGTCGACCCAAATGAATATTTAAAATGCCTGTCTCGTAGGGACATTTTGGATAGGCTTTTTGTCTTTGAGATTTTAAATATTTATTTGGGGATCTCGGCATACGACACGATGTCGATCCGAATAAATATTTAAAATGTCCTCAGTCTGATGAGG
>NW_021333217.1:0-215 GCF_001605985.2 Dendrobium catenatum
ATGTTACTTCTTGATGAGTATGATGCATTAAATAAGTAGCATATTGAATTAACTGAAGAGCATGAATCCTTGAAAACCACTCATGTTGAACTAGAAGAAGCTTTTCATAGACTAGACAAAGTTGCATTAGAAGTAGATCATAGCGATCACTTGCTATTGATAGAAGTTGATGGATTGGCAGCTCAAAATAAAACTTTTAGTGAGAAAATAAAAGA
>NW_021333218.1:0-336 GCF_001605985.2 Dendrobium catenatum
ACGCATAATTCTGACATCATTAAGATAATTAAATACTTAAAAAAAACTCTATGATTAGGAGAATCAGTACGAGCCATCCGATGGAGCGCTCTAAACATGCCTTGGCTCTTCTACATATTTATGGAGTGTGCTATTCACAAATATTTATAAATAGACATCTACTCTATACATAAAGGGCACCCTTAGTTTGAGATTGGAGATAGATCTGAAGCTTTAAGAATCTAGAGCTCCACCCATGCACCACTACAAGTGAACTGTTGTCGGCGGATCGACCAGACCATCACTAGGCCTCTGCTGACCTCTGTCGGACTTCCGTCTGATCATAGTCGGAACATC
>NW_021333219.1:0-291 GCF_001605985.2 Dendrobium catenatum
GATCCTTTTATAGAAGAAATTACAATAAAATATACCTATAAAATGTGTTATATTTAGTTTCCAAATATTACACAAAGTTTAGATAAGGTAACTACTATTATATGCCAATTTTTATTTCTTAAATACCATTACATTTTCTTTAGTGTAAATTACGCATGTTTTACAAGTATAAATTACATATTATTTTTTGTATCATATTTTTAGTGAAAATTAAAATTTTTAGTTATTTTTATGAAGGAAAAACTCAAAATTTATAAAAATTCAAGGATCCTATAATGATGTGGCATCAAA
>NW_021333220.1:0-1824 GCF_001605985.2 Dendrobium catenatum
TAGTTTGTTTATGTAATATTTTCTTCTTAAAAAGGTTTGTGTTTAAGTATTGACTTGTTTTTTTATTCGTTTTTATTTTGAGTGTGAAAATGTAAATTTATGGTCATCATCGTCCGGGAAGAAAATGCTTCGTACGGGACGATTTGTGTAGTATGACAAACTGTGTGATTTTGAACCGTTTTAAGAGCAGTTTTAAAGTAATTCGTCTGTACGATCGTCACGATCGTCCGGGACGAAATATTTTTGAAACGACGGGACGAGTGAATGCAGCAGTTGAATTAATAAGATAGTTTTTAATATGAACTTCGTCCGTACGAACCTTTGGTTCGTATAGACGAACACATGTCGGTTCATAGCAGGGGACGGTTTTCAACTGCCATTAAAACGAATTTGAATTTCTGATCGTCCGGATGAACACGTGTTCGTCTGTACGATCGTTTTAGTCAAAAGCCTGTACGAAAGGACGCTTCGTAAGTTGTGTGTTTACGAAAAGCCGTTTCTTTTTTGACTCATTCGTTCGTCCATACGAAATTTTTTCGTACGGGACGAACGAAAATTTCGTCTGGTACGAACAGCCGTTTTTTCCATAAATTGACGGCATTTTTAACTGAACATTCACTTTCACACATCTCTTTCAAACCTTTCTTCTCATAAGATCTTTCAATGGCAAGTTCTAGCAAGCACCAAAAGTCTTTGATTAAGGGTCCACCAAAAACACTTCTGAAAATTTCCTTTCTAAAGCCAACGCAGAAACCTATGCTAGGTTTGTCTCCGCAAAAATTACCCCATCTAGAGTTCTCCTACAGAAACAATTAACTTTTAAGGTAATGCACTTGTTTGCCTCTACTCAATTTGGTTTAATCCTCACTTTAGTACACTTCTACAACAGAGAAACCTTTCATTATTTTTTGGTAAACATGTCGTTAAACTCCGACCATTCCGTCATCAGTTCCTTTGTTTTCAAAAAGAAAATTGAAATCACCAAGGCTGACCTTGGTATCTTCCTAAACATAAGGACAGAAAGATTAAGAGCACACACCTTAACCACCACAAATTTTGATTGGACTGAAGTTAATCGTGTGATTAGAGGAGTAAAAGTTAAGAATCATTTGCCTAAAGTAGCAACTTTAGTTCGTGATGCCTGAATCATCCAGCACGTACTAAGAACTTCCATTATACCTAAAGCAGGTGATAGAGTCAACATCACTCATCTTCTTTCTACTGTTACCTACATGATAATGACCAGACAACCTATAGATGAGGCCCAACTTTTAATTGACTACATTTATGGTCTCTCTGAAATTGGTCATGTTGATCATAAAAGAAAGAAGAACATAGCCTTAGGACATCTGATTGCCTATATTTTAGAAAAGAAGTATGATCTGATTCATCCTGTATAATATTTTGAAGAACCACTCTACTACAATGATGCATCCTTTAGAGCTATCTTCAATAAGGAAGAGTCTAGCAAAACTCATGTTGTTTTGAGTGAAACAGAAGAAGAAGCTGAACATTCACATGCTGCTGAACCAACTTATCAGGATTTGGTTCAAAGATTTAACAATTTAAAGGCTCATTTTGATCAAAGGTTTGATCAAATTGAAACTCATTTGCAGCAGCAGGATATTCAGTACAATCAAGATATGGGATTTATGCGTGATAAGATAAATGTCATAAATTCCAACATGTTTATAATGAGTAGTTACTTCAACTTCTTTGGTGCAGCACCACCTCCTCCTCCAGATCAGGGTCAATCTGAATGATTGTTGTGTTTGTTCAGTGTTTCTTTGTAGTTTATGTGTTTGTTATGTGTTTATTTGGTTT
>NW_021333221.1:0-213 GCF_001605985.2 Dendrobium catenatum
TGTTCGTAGGGATTATCAAACTATCTCAACTAAGGGAGCTGCTTAGGATTTCAACCCAAATGAGCCCTAAACTCCTTGGGGTCAATTCCAAAGGTCATAAATGACCTAAGGACAGATCAACAAGTGTTTAAAACCCTTTTGGAATTTTTAAGATTTTTAAGATTAATTAAAATTGTTTAAACCCTAATTACCTAAGGGTCAAGCTAAGACAAA
>NW_021333222.1:0-220 GCF_001605985.2 Dendrobium catenatum
AGAAATTAGGATACATATCCTTTTAACTCAAAACTTTGAACACTTGAACTTAGTGACATGTTCAACCCATAGAAAAAGTTTCACTGGTTTTAGAAGTCATTAATCCCCTTAATCAAATTTTTCTTAAGATGAAGCCTTAATTAAACCCTTAAACCTTCCAGAAAATGTAATAAATCCAATTTGAACCCAAAAATTATGTTTAACCCCTCTAACTGACCAT
>NW_021333223.1:0-280 GCF_001605985.2 Dendrobium catenatum
CTGCTCAAATATAACTGCTTGGGAATAATTGCTTTTTTATTTATTAACTGCTTAGGATAACCCTGCAGGTGAGTCTATATTTTATTTTCAAGAAAATGTAATTTGTGTAATTATTAAATATTGTGAAAGTTAGTTTTGAGTTGGGATATATAGTTCCAAAGCTTGGACTCCAAAGAAAAAAGGATGCCCCTGAGGGGAGTAGCCCTTTTTTATTTGGAGATCCAAATTTGGGCCACACTCCTTCCTACCCAAAGGGGAAAGAGTGGCCTTCCCCTTCAAG
>NW_021333224.1:0-239 GCF_001605985.2 Dendrobium catenatum
TTTATTGAAATTTCTTAGTAAATGAACATATAATTTTATATGCTTTGTATTATTTGAAAGTATCTAAGTAAAGAATAGCTTTAAGAAGACACTCAACATGTCTCACCACAAAAAGATTTAGAAGTTTCAAATATGAGAAAGATATGCCTGGAAAGATATTTCCCAAATGAGGAGAGAAAAATTAATATAGAACTTACAAAGTTCTTTGGATGTTTAGGGGATTTTGGTGATCAAGAATC
>NW_021333225.1:0-220 GCF_001605985.2 Dendrobium catenatum
TTCACCATAGAATTATATAGGAATACTTGTAAGTATTCTACAGTTCAGCTTTTAGTTATCAAGAAGAAGAAGAACTTCTGTTTCCCCTTCTCCCTGTTTGTTCTTGTGTTTGTTTTCTGTGCAGGATACTACATCATATTTGAGAGGCCAAATATCTTCTAACTTTTGTAAAATTATAGTGAAAATGAACTACCATATGAGAAGTGGTATGTTCGAGTAT
>NW_021333226.1:0-399 GCF_001605985.2 Dendrobium catenatum
TCTCTTCTTGGCTATTCTCTCAAGAGGCACGAAGATTAATTAACAAAAAGATTGGGTGGCAGTCTAATTTGAACTATTTATACAAAAGACAAGAAAAACTGCCCAAAAACTGCAAGTTTTAAATTCTGTACGCAGTGGATCGTCCTGTACGTTCGTGGATCATCCTGGACTATTTTACTTAAACGATCTGAAACGACCCTATTTGAGTATGTGTACGAAATGTCATCGTACAATTGATCGTCCAGTATGAACGGTTATTACAAGGTCGGTTCTAAAAACTGCTAAAAACTGTTTTAAGTCGGTTAATCATTTGGACGAGAATATATTCGTTTGGACGAAATTCTTACAGAGAACCGATCGTCCTGGACGATTCTTAACTTCGTCTGGACGAAAATTTTC
>NW_021333227.1:0-286 GCF_001605985.2 Dendrobium catenatum
AAGTGAAGTTTTGAGTGTGACTGTTGAGTTCAAAAGCCCTTGTATTTATTGAAAATAATGCGTTCGTACCAGACAAAAAAATTTTGTCCCGTACAAAATTTTCAATTCGTCTTGTATGAAAAAATTTTGTATAGACGATTCAATGCGTCAAAATGAAATGGCTTTTTGTAATCAACACAACTTACGAAGCATCCTTTTGAACAGACTTTTGACTAGATTGATCATATATATGAACACGTGTTCATCCTTGGACGATCAGAACTTATATCATTTTAATGGCAGTTGA
>NW_021333228.1:0-273 GCF_001605985.2 Dendrobium catenatum
TAATTTTTCAGCTCCTAGGACCCCTCAGCAGAACGGGATAGCTGAAAGGAAGAACCAGACCTTAGTGGAAGCACCTAGAGCCATGCTTGCTGAGTATTCACTTCCAAAATACTTTTGGGCTGAAACGGTTAACACAGCTTGTTATGTGTTAAATAGGGTGAATGTTAGAGACAAATTAGAGAAGATATCCTATGAGATCCTTAAGGGTAGGACACCCAATCTTTTCCACCTTCATTTCTTTGGTTGTAAGGTTTTCATTCACAAAAATAGGAA
>NW_021333229.1:0-228 GCF_001605985.2 Dendrobium catenatum
ATTTGATATGGCTGAATACAAAGGATACCTACCCCTCGATCCTAAGGCAATTGGGGATAGACCGATTGAAGAGGTAGTTCAAGAAATAAGAAATATTTTGTTGAATAAAGAGGGAATGGCCTCTTTTGACCCTGAGCTGGATGATCTCCTTGGAGATGAAGATGATTATATTGGAAGCATTCATATGGTTGAGACTAAGGGATCTAATAAAGAAACTGAGCCCAGCAA
>NW_021333230.1:0-376 GCF_001605985.2 Dendrobium catenatum
TAAGAGGATCGTAACTGAAGGAAGAATATCTGTGATGTCTATCAGGGATACCACACTGCCAACCGGGTTATCTGCACCCGGGAAGAATGATGCTGAAGCCTCCTCATATGGAGGAAGGCTTACAAGAAGGCAGAGGAGAAAGTTGAATGCAAAGCTACGAGCTCAACAACCACTACCTGTTCATCCATCAACACTCCCAGCCTTAGAGCCAGAAGTTAATGTTCCCACCTATAATAAATTTTCAAATCTAAAATGGGTGAAGAGGAATAGTCCTACTGGCGAGTTGAAGAAGTCTTTCTGGGAACAACAACGACAAACTCCTATTTCTCAGAAGAAGAAATATGAAACTCTATCTGCCAGGGTGCATAGAGTTCTG
>NW_021333231.1:0-210 GCF_001605985.2 Dendrobium catenatum
CTGGATAATATTTTGAACTAGGGTGATAGTAGAAAGTTAATTGAAATTGCTCGAAACTAACTTGTTGTCTCTAAAATTCTACTCTCTTTATAGAATGGACATCTATGGGGGATTTTATTTTGCTAAGATGATATTTTAGTTGATTTTGATTTTTTTTTATATATAAAATTTTCATTTAGCTCCATGGTGCTCCATACAACATCATAACCA
>NW_021333232.1:0-265 GCF_001605985.2 Dendrobium catenatum
AAGGGTTCGCTGCCTACACTTGGAGAGTGTGAATAGCTGAAAGGTTTGCTGCCTACACTTGGAGAGTGTGAACAGACGAAGGGTTCTCTGCCCACACTAGGAGACTGTGAAAGGATGACGGTTCTCTGCCAACACTGGGGATTGTGTAAAAGGACGACAATTTTCTGCCGCACCGGGTGGTGGTGAAAAGAGTGTTTTGTAAAGGCTTCTCCACCTTGCTGTGGGTGCCAAAGGAGAGTCACTATTGGTATTAGTGCAATACTCA
>NW_021333233.1:0-274 GCF_001605985.2 Dendrobium catenatum
TTGATGCAAAAATATTTTCATCTTACAAAGGTGGAATTGGAGGGGTTTTGGATCACAAAGGCCGATTTCTTTTGGCTTTTGCAAAGTTATGTATTCATTGGGAAATTTCATCATTGGAGCTAGTTGCTACTCTTTCTTTCAAGGAAGTGATTAAAGATTGGATGTACAAGTACAAGGGGATCATCATAGAAGGAGACAATTCAAATATTATCAAGTTTCTTCAAGAAACCAAGGCATGTACAAATTCTAACTTGGAAGGCTAACAAGTTATCAA
>NW_021333234.1:0-423 GCF_001605985.2 Dendrobium catenatum
TGATGCCCGGAGTTCCGCCAGACCACCACCTAATGTCGGAGTTCTACCGGAACAACACCTTGCGCCATGAGTTCTGCCAGACCACCACATGATGCCCTGATTTCTGTCGGACTACCACCTAAAGCTTAGATTTCCATTGGACCACCACTAGACACCCAAAGTTCTATCGAACCACCGCCTAAACTGGAGTTATGTCGGACTACTGCCTGACGCCGAAGTTCTGTAAAACCACCACCAGACTACCAACTAATGCTCAAATTTAAAGTAACGTCGGACTTTCGCCGGACTGCCTTACGACTACAATCTTTCTAACCCCTGTCTCCTTTTGACTACAATCCTTCCAACCTCCATCGCCTATTGCGGTCCTTTTAGCAGATCTCAATTGACGCCTCCATCAGCTAAGTAGGACAACATGCATACATA
>NW_021333235.1:0-229 GCF_001605985.2 Dendrobium catenatum
TGCTTTCAAAATATGAAGTCATAGACATCAAACTCTGCTAGGGTTTTGGTGACCGAGCTTTCTCTCCTACCAAGGGTTTAGCCCCCATGGCTTTTGATGATTTCCCACCCATAAACTCTTCGCCTTCTTCTTCTCATCCAGTCCCCTGTCCCTCCTCTGAGGTGCCTCTTGACTGGAAAAATCTATCGGCCACCAGTTCTAAAGTTTTAACCAAATTTTTTTACACCCT
>NW_021333236.1:0-1079 GCF_001605985.2 Dendrobium catenatum
GGGATTTAGCATCTTAATGGCACCGTTAACTGAGCTGTTGAAACAGAAGAAGTTCCTGTGAGAGCAAGAGCATGAAAGAAGTTTTAATATTATCAAAGAAGCCTTAACCAAGGCACCAGTTCTCGCACTACCAAATTTCGAAAAACCCTTTGCTGTGGAAACTAACGCTTCGTCCGTGGGAGTTGGCGCCGTGCTATCTCAAGAAGACAAACCGATCGAATTTTTCAGCGAGAAACTAAGCTCTCCGAGGCAACGATGGACGGTGTACGAACAAGAGTTATATGCAGTCGTCAGAGCCTTAAAACAATGGGAACACTATCTCCTCCAACAAGATTTTGTTTTGCATAGTGACCACAAAGCCTTACAATACATCAATACACAGAAAAACATCAGCAGAATGCATGCCAGATGGGTATTGTTTTTGCAGAAATTCACTTTTGTATTGAAGCATAAGAGCGGCAAGCAGAACAGGGTCGCCGACGCCTTGAGCCGCAGGGCGGCACTGATTACTCAACTCCAAACAGAGTTTTTGGGCCTCGAGTGCTTACAGGAAATGTACCATGATGATGCAGATTTCAGTGAAGTGTGGCTGAAGTGCATTAACAAAGAACCAATGGGAGAGTTTTCCATCAGGCATGGCTACCTTTTTAAGGGCAACTTACTCTGCATTCCTAAGTCATCGTGGCGACAGCAAATCATAAAAGAATTGCATGGGGGAAGTCTTGCTGCACACATAGGAAGAGATAAAACAATTTCTCAACTTCAACTGAGATTTTTTTGGCCGCACTTGAGAAGAGATGTGACACGCTTCGTCGAGAGATGTTCCATTTGTCAGAATTATAAGGGTGGAGGTCAGAACACGGGACTATACTTGCCATTACCAGTGCCGGAAACTATTTGGGAAGATTTGAGCTTAGACTTTGTGCTCGGCTTGCCTCGTACCCGCCGCGGTAATGATTCGATCATGGTTGTTGTAGATAGATTTTCAAAAATGGCGCATTTTATAGCATGTAAAAAAACATTTGATGCGTTAAACGTAGCCAAGCTCTTCTTCCGAGAGATCGTAAGGTTACATGGCA
>NW_021333237.1:0-299 GCF_001605985.2 Dendrobium catenatum
TCTTTTAAGTCCAATAAGGATCTTAGGTCCAGTAAACTTTTGGAATTTCTTCACATGGATCTTTTTGGAACAGTAGGAACTGTAAGTCTAGGAGGGATGGTATACGGATTTGTTATAGTGGATGATTTCTCAAGATTCACCTGGGTTAGATTTTTTTCATAAAAGTGAATCATTTGAGGAATTCAAAAATTTTTCAACTTGGATTAAAGAAAACTAGGATGTGAAATAATTTCTTTACAAAGTGATCATGGAGGAGAATTTTAAAATGAAAGATTTGAAAATTTTTTTAAAGAAAAAGG
>NW_021333238.1:0-577 GCF_001605985.2 Dendrobium catenatum
GGATCGCATTAGTATGTTTTTCCTTCTCTTTAGGATTAACTTCAGTGTTACTAGTTAAAGACTATATGGGCCTACTACTAACAGAAGTTGCAAGCTAACTTAATTGAGTTTTCAAGTTTTTAATTGAAGTAGCTTAGTTTTATAATTAAGTTCACAATTACATTGCCACATCTTCTTATTATGTCTTTCTACTTCTATACTGATTGCCTTTATTAAATTCATGAGGATAAGATAGTCATGGATTGTTATTAGCTTGATTTTGATTATTCAAATTTACTCCTTAGTTATTTTGACCAGAATTGCTTTGATTTCCACCATTATTATTTGACCAGCAAAAAATGGGGTGATTCCATCAACCTAAATTATATGTATTTGAATAGGGATTATTTCATCTTCTAATAAAATTTATATTTTTGATCCCTTGGATATCATTCTCTTTCATAGAGGTTTTATCTTCTAAATGTAAAGTTAATTCAGAAGTTAAGCCTAAAGTGATTAACATTTTTTATTTTACTGCAACTTATTCAAGCAAAATAGATAGATTCATTTTTATATACTCCTGTCACTCTCTTAAAAT
>NW_021333239.1:0-506 GCF_001605985.2 Dendrobium catenatum
AGAACTTCTTCCACAACCACCAATACCTCCACCTCCATCATTGGCCAAAGAACTTCTTCCACAACCACCATTACAAGAAGTTCCTCCACCACCACCATCGGCCAAAGATGTGCCACCACCACCATCGGCCAAAGATGTGCCACCACCAAAAGATAGTTCATCACCAAAAAGAAAAAGAGAAGATGATGAAAAAGAAGAGAGTTCATAAAAAAAAATCGTACCATACGTAAAGAAGAAGACCAAAGAGGTTATCTCTGTCGATAATATAATAGTTGAATCACGACCTGCATTGGAAATCATGGATTATCCAGGGAAGCCTTTTCTATCAGAGAAAAAATAACAATTTATGGATGAATGTTTCAAAAAATTTAATACAAAGTAAGTTTAGTTGCGCTATAGTTGCGTTATAGTTGCGCTATCGTTGCGCTATAGTTGCGCTATAGTTGCGCTACGGTTGTGCTATGGTTGCGCTATGGTTGCGCTCTAACATTATATTTTTCTTTATT
>NW_021333240.1:0-278 GCF_001605985.2 Dendrobium catenatum
GTGGTGATTTTGGTTTGTACTTTGCTTAAAGTTTCTTTTTTACCAATTCGCCACTCTCTTTATTTAGCCTTGGGCCAATTCATAAAGGCTTAACATCCCTAACGAACTTTCAATGTATTAATGAGATGTATACGTATATGGATATATGATTGAAATTACTGTTATATTATTGAAAGAAAAATAAAGACTGGTTGAACCGTTGGTTGGAGATTGATTGACCTGTACAGGATGGTATGCCGATGGGCTTTCCTTTAAAAAGGGTTTGGTGTTATCCTCTA
>NW_021333241.1:0-605 GCF_001605985.2 Dendrobium catenatum
GGAGGAAATCCGAACCCATTGAGGGGGAGGAGAAATTTGTAGGTGGAGATCCTGGAGGAGGAAAACGACATGCCCCCTCTAGAACCTCTTTCTAGAGAGGAGATGAGTAGGGGATACGACCAACGGGAGGCTGATTTGGTCAAAAGGGGGGAAGAATTCAATCGCCGAGGTGCAGAAATTGAAAGAATCCAGCATCGAGGTGCTGAAATTGAAGGGGAAGGGAAGAAATTGATCTCCGAGGTGCTGAATTTGAAAGGATTCAGCGTCGAGGGGCTGTTTTTGAAGGAAGAAGGGAGGAACGTCATCGTTGGAGCTGGTGTAGTTGGATCGGTTTGAGTACTTGGCTAGCAGATTGGATCACATTTCAGAGTCAGCCTTAGAACGGAACTTCATGAAGGGGCTGAAACCAGAGATCCGAATAGGAGTCAGGGTACTGGAGCCGAGGAACCTGGGAAAGGCTATGGAGCTGGTGTAGTTGGTAGAAGATCAGAAGAAAACAAAAAGAGGGGCTCGAGGAAACTGCTCAGGAGGCTCTTACAGGACGACGACCACTCTTCTAGCATCCAACGGGCCTGCATCAGGCAACAGTAATGAGACCACCCGGG
>NW_021333242.1:0-310 GCF_001605985.2 Dendrobium catenatum
GAGGCATTTGTAATTTTAGGCTTCATAGAGTTTTGCATGTTTTCCTTAGTGAGCCAAACAACTACATTCTTATTTATTTTACAATTAGGTAGAAGAGATAGTTGCATGATATTTTTGATATGTTCAATTAAAGTTGCAAAATAATTTATGTGAAAGACTAGGATACAATGAAAGTACAAGATGTGCTAAGAGGGGGTGAATTGGTATTTTTTGAATTAAAGAACAAATCCTAAACATGAGTTCTATTTTTTTTTCAAAAATAACTTAACTTGAAGCAGAAGCTAGTGATTAAAACAAGATTGTAATAGCG
>NW_021333243.1:0-212 GCF_001605985.2 Dendrobium catenatum
AAACAGTGATCTTGATTAAAATTAAATTAAAATGGATTTTAATGTCAAATTAAAGTGATTTCAATTTTCACTGATTGAGGGATGAATTGAGGTTAGTTAGGGGTATTTTGGGGGAATTTTTAAGAATTAAACCAAATTTACTAGAATTTTATTAAGGCTTAAGGGGGATTTCTATGGGGAATTATTGTGGCTCCTACTTGGGAAACCAAATG
>NW_021333244.1:0-259 GCF_001605985.2 Dendrobium catenatum
ATTTAATTCCAATAATTTAATCACTTTGTTAGGCGCATTTACTTTTATTTTATCGTAATTTGTATGTGTACGATGCACGACCACTTAGTTTAGGCTCTCTTAGATATAAGGACATGATGTTTTTATTGCTTTTGTGTATTCCCTTGTATTGTTACCTTGAGGGTTAGATAAAATTTCACTTCAAACTCCCACAACGTAGTGACACCCTAAGGACAACAAATAAGGACCCGTCTAGTGAACTTAGAAAAATTTTAGGAGC
>NW_021333245.1:0-1495 GCF_001605985.2 Dendrobium catenatum
GTGGAAGGATTAGAATGGATAAGGTTGTACTTCTTCTCTAAGATATAGGCAACCAAGTATCATAAGGCCACATTTGTCTTCCTCCTATTGTGAGGAAGTCCAATATCATAAAGTTTGTATATATAGTCCATGTTCAATTGGGCTTCATCAAAAAGAGTTTCAATCATTATCAATTATGTGACAATGGACAAAGGAGGAGTCAAATTTATATGATCACCAACTTTGGGAATGATAGAGGTTCTCAAGACATGCTGGATCATCCTTGCATTCTGGTTAAGAGTGTACTCATGAGACAGTTGGGTTACTTCTGGAACACCTCTAAGAGATTGGTTTATTTTTGACCAATTAAAATAAGCATTAGAGGTTAAGGTGTGTGCTCTGACTCCTTGGGTTCTAAGGTGAAGGAAGTTGCCTAAGTCTTCCTCAGTGATCTCTACTCACTGCATGTAAAAATAAGAGGTAATCCTGATGTGATATTGATTTACCTTCATGTTAGTAAGAAAAATATAAAATTTCTTTATGGAAGGCATAAATAAGGGGTCAGGATAAAAGAAAATTAGGTTGAGGCAAAAAGTGGCATAATAGAGAATGTCACTTTGAATTAGAAGTTTAGAGGGAGTAATTTTGGCAGTAATGTACCGATCATATGTTTCCTCATTCTCCTTCAATAGAAAGTTCTCTTCTCTACCAGATTGAGAGGAAGAGCCCTTGGAGGTGCGAGCATGTTTGCTACTATTGGCCATTTCTAAAGTTAGAACTCCAGAAGGTTTGAGATCAAATAAGAATGCAAAAAAAAATTTAAGATCCAATGATAAAATCTCCTAAAATCCTTAGCCTTAGGTCATAATAATTAGGATTAATTAATTTCTCATCGAGCACATTTTAAGCCATATGAATGTATCCCGTGGTTTTTGTTCACAACCTTAAGTTATGTTTAAAATTTCATGTGTTTTGATGTACAAAAATCAATTTCTAGGGCATTTTCAAAGTCTAACCCAGGTGTACGAAATGTAAGTCATTGATTTCATGATCAACGACGAAGATTTCATTATATTGCACCCCGTTTTTGACCATGTATCATGCGATAGTCCAAGATTTCCATTCTGATTGAACTGAGCCCTCCATTTCAAACAGAAGAGATGGGTCTTCTGCTGTCTGATCTCTTTTGACTGAGATCGAACTATGCGATTCGATCTCTGCCGTTGGATGGAATCGCGGGAGATCCTATGATCGCGGGCTGATGCTTACTCGGATAAGTAAGCTATGTCTGGCAATGATTGCCACTGATTGCCCCGTGGCAATCATTGACAATCAATGCCCTCCCGTTAACGCACTTTTGATCCCATGGCTCAGACAATGCCATATAGTCTCCCTCTTACTATGGGATTGATCGGACGTCCCTAATGGCACCGCCTGGCCCATCGTTACCTCCACCATCGTTTACACATTTTAATTAATATAAATTATATTTTAAATACTTTTAAATAAACATAAA
>NW_021333246.1:0-224 GCF_001605985.2 Dendrobium catenatum
TTATTTCTTTCTCCTAACATCTTTTATTGTGTTTGTCAAGTTTTGGGTCGTTTAAGTTTATTTAACAAAGTTTGTTTTAATTTCTACTCATTTTGCCAGTTTTCTTCTCGTGTGCCTTTTGTGTTCAAGAAATATAGGGTCCCCTATATCCCTTGTCTACATCACTTTCTCCCTCTCTCCCTCTCTCTCTCTTGCTCTATCCCTTGTTCTCTCTTGCTCTCTCT
>NW_021333247.1:0-313 GCF_001605985.2 Dendrobium catenatum
ATGAAGAAGTAAAGTCAATCTAACCTGAAACATTGTGCAGCATTGCTAACTGCTTATGAAAAATGGAGATTAAAGATTGAAGGATATCTTGATGATAAACCATGATGCATATTCCATGAAATCAGGCGACTATCCATCTACCACTCCCTCCCCTTGACAGTTGAGGTATCATGAATGCTACACACATTGTCGACAACATGTCATATTGTGTTCTCGCTGGGCTCATGAATTGTTATTATTGGATGTTATGATTGAATGACAACAATGTCACCAGTCAAAGCTCATATGTAATTATTTCAAGGAAATGGAAGTT
>NW_021333248.1:0-290 GCF_001605985.2 Dendrobium catenatum
AGACTATGGGCTCATTTAGAAAGCCCACTCAATTAAAGGCCCAATTAATCAAGTTTAATTTTCAACAGTTCATGTATTTATTTTTTAATACCCTCTTTCAATTATAATTGATGCATATATTTATAATAATTTTATAATATTAAAGATTTTCTTAAAGAAAATTATATTTAGCTGTTGTGTGACAAAATATACATAATATTAAAGAGATAGAGTTTAACATATTAGTTTTACATGGAAATCTAGAAGGGCACATATAAAGAGGAGTTCCAAGACATTAGATTTTTTACGTG
>NW_021333249.1:0-395 GCF_001605985.2 Dendrobium catenatum
ATAATATCATTTGTTTTGTTTTCAATTTGTTTCTTCCATTTTCTTGATGTTAGCCGGAAGGAAAGAGAGGGAAAAGGATAAGTGATGTATGAACATCTTTAGTATAATAAATCATTAGGAATAGCTTATCCTTTATTAGCTTAGGTGTATGGTTCTAGAGTCTTCTATCCTTTATTAGCTTAGGTGAATGGTTCTAGAGTCTTCTATTATGCCTATATATTCAAGATATTGTAAGGAATGAGACTCATTGATGAATATTATATGTTTTTGAAGCTTTAAGCTTGGTGTTACCTTTGTTCCCTGGATTGGGATTAAATCCTTCAAGCATCCTCTTCTTCCAACGATCCAACCTACATCAATAAGAAGAAAGAGAAACTAAGAGAGAAATAGGAGAG
>NW_021333250.1:0-232 GCF_001605985.2 Dendrobium catenatum
ATATAATTAAGGCAATATCATCACACTCAGAACATGATGTATTTATATCAAAATTATAAGCCATTAAGGCTACAGTTTTATCTATCTTTTTTTTCCATTGCATCAAGTTATCTTTGGTTCACTCCTTACTCGTAAGCAATGAGTGATGCATGTAAGTTTTTTATAGAATAAACATTCAAATCCTTGGATTAAGCTATAGCACTAATCTTAGCATCAAAGGAAGAAGATAAAC
>NW_021333251.1:0-512 GCF_001605985.2 Dendrobium catenatum
ATGAAGCATTAGAAAAAACACAAAAAAGTAGTATGCGTGTTAAGTTTTAACAATAAATTTTACTTACTAAATCAAAATAAAAGAGAATTTCTACCAAATAAAAAATTAATCTTTCAAAAGAGCAGCACAATAAATATACATTAAGGTTAAAATTATGTAGATGCTTAGAATTTGATTGAACCAAAATATTAAAAAAATGTTTAAAATGCTCACATCAACAACCATTAATAAATAATCAAACAAAAAAATATTTAAATTTCAATTTTTTTTCCTTTAATCAAAGCAACAAAATAATTAGAAGAGACACGACCATATCTTTTTGTGTTATACAAAATCCTTAATATACATAATTAATTGATACATATTCATCTTTGTCATTTTTTTTAATTTGTCAGTGGGGGCTCGCGCCCACACGGCCCCCACTATTGCTCCACCAGTGTATCATAACACTATATTTTTCATCATAGATCTTCATTGTGTTAAGTTACCACTTACTTATGCATCATTAATCA
>NW_021333252.1:0-916 GCF_001605985.2 Dendrobium catenatum
CATCCAGCTTTTTTGACAGCTCTACACTGAGCCAATAGAAGAACTTGATACAACCTATACAAGCGCTAGCCACTTCAAGCAACCAACAAATCCAAACCATAAAAACATTGATGAGTTGTTTGATTGCAAGATTTAACTAATATTTAGTAAGGATTTAGACTAAATCTTGTCAAATAGTTTATGAGCCAGAAAAAATCCCACTGCCTTCTTAAATTGCATTATCCTCCCAACTTACGTAAATCCTTGGGGAAATAAGATTTAAGAGACTGGCATAACTTTCCCTTATTATATCTCTTTTTCTCATTCATTTAATCCAAGATTTTTTCAATGTCTAATTTATTATAACATAACAAAATTTAGTGTAACATCTATCTGACCAAACAGTTATAGAATTTAACCCCTTAATGGTTTACTAAATTTTTATTTACAACATTTCCTAAATCCAACTTGACTTAGGATCTTACTTGTAGTCAAACAGCTACCAAGACTCTGTAAATTAACCAAACAGCTAGAAGGCAATCAAATAATCATGAATCAAAAGGCAAAGGGGAATGCCTGATATCAACCCTCCTCTCCGCTGCCTCCTCCAATGCCTTATAAACAGCACGTCCCTCTCCTGCGCCGAACCTCTCCAAGTCAGCATTAGAATACCCATAGTCACCAGATTTGGGATTTCCAGGCTGTGCCAAAAGCTGCCAGTACTGCGCAATCACGTCAAGGCGCCTGGTCGCATTTCCCGCCATCCATCTGAGCACGTCCCCTGCCACCAATTAAGCAAAACCCTAAATTAAGAAGCCAAATCTTGACAAGCTTTTTTGGTCACACAGTGGAAGGACAATGTACCGGAGGCGAGCACGCCCGGTACGCGGGGGAGGAGCGGCATATCGGTGGGGATAGATTGCACCAACCATGCCTT
>NW_021333253.1:0-277 GCF_001605985.2 Dendrobium catenatum
AATTCTTGAGCAAGCAAGACAGTGTCAAAAATGGATTTGTCTTTCACAAAACCAGATTGTTCTAAATGTATAATGTTGGGGAGAATTAAAGCAAGCCTTCCCATTAAAATTTTAGCAATAAGTTTATTAAAAATAGAACATAAGCTAATAGGCAGAAATTCATTCTTGTAGTTAATATTTTGAGACTTAGGAATTAAAACAATATAATTGGCAGTAAAAAACTTAGGGATATGAACTCCCCTAAAAACTTCACAATCGGATAAACTCGGTCCTTCTT
>NW_021333254.1:0-364 GCF_001605985.2 Dendrobium catenatum
TGACCCAGACCAAGTTTTGTAGAAATTGAACTGGGGTCTCCCTAAACAGATTTTGAATTAAAATTAACTTCGAGGGGTTTAAGTTGAAGAGAGAAATATGATATTTTCAATTTTCTTGCACGATTTTCTTCTATCCGATAGATAATTCATGCATGGTGAAGAATCTAGAATCAAGATTTTCAAAGTCAAGTATTTAAGGTGATCGATTTTTTTGAGATTTAAGGATTTAAAGGAAGGGAGCCATCTTACTCTTCTTCTCTTTTTCTGGTGGCGCATATTACGCATCTTTTGACTTTTATTGCACTTCGTGCATTTCTTGATTTTTGACGCATTCGCGCATCTTTTAATTTTTAGCGCATTCGCG
>NW_021333255.1:0-389 GCF_001605985.2 Dendrobium catenatum
TCAAGGAACAGTATATCCCAGTTTAAAAATCACTTGAGTCATTTTTAGGAATAGAATCCGGGTTTGTTGTTAGTGGTGCTCGGCCACTTTACTTTTCTGCAAATTCTGGGTGTAATATGAACATTGGACATTGGATATTATATTTGGATTATTAAAATTAATTATTTACATTGTTTGTGCAGTATAATTTTTTAGGACTCTTGCATGCCGTGTTTTGTTTTAGTCTAGATACGAATCGGAGAACTTTTTTTCGTGAGGGTACGCTTAAAATTCTTCTACTTATAATTTTAAATAAAAATTTTTAGGATCACATAGTAACTCTAACAATCTAAGAAGTAAGCTCGGGACCGCTGAGAGTCAGCATAAGCATATTAATACTTTCTCTTCCT
>NW_021333256.1:0-212 GCF_001605985.2 Dendrobium catenatum
TAATTGTAGACGCCTTCTGTCTGCTTGTACGGAGGCTACAGATCCGGTGGCGTGGCGTAGCATCTTCTGGATAGAATTGTTCGCTGGTTCGTACAGGTAGACTGTCGTGCACTATTTGTTGATTTTTGTAGGTGGGTCATAGTACACTAACGAGCCTCCTGCCTTTTGGATCGTATGAACTTTCACTTTTTGTAATCAATTGGTATTTTGCT
>NW_021333257.1:0-235 GCF_001605985.2 Dendrobium catenatum
GCCGGGTGTGGCAAAAAGGAGGTGTTTTTATAAGGGCTTCTCCGCCTAGCCGTGGGGGCTAAATGAGAGTCACGTTTGTAGTGCAATACTCGAAGGGCACCTCCGAGGAGTGGATGTAGGTCGAGTTGATCAAATTTTTAAATGACAATTCACCCCCCCCCCTCTTGGTTAGCCTAGAGCCAGCTCTATAAGGCTTAGCATCCCTAACGAACTTTCAAGTGGTATCAGAGCGGGA
>NW_021333258.1:0-346 GCF_001605985.2 Dendrobium catenatum
ATGAAAAGAATTTAATGAAATAAAATTTCATGTGCATGTTGATCCGGAAGTGCCTAACAAATGGTAAAGGGGCTTGTAAAAGCCAAATGGTAAAGGAGCTTGCAAAAGCCAAATGATAAAGGAAATGACCAAAATTTGACTGCGTACCTGATCAGTACGAAAAAGGGTACTTCCGGGACGGATGATACATTTAGCATATTCATTTTTACATTTTGCATTACATATGAAAGAGTTGGAAGAAATGAATGAAAGAAAGCAATTGTTAAAGGAAAGAATGAAAGAAAAAATGAATAGTACATGTTATGACTTGCTTAATGAAATGAATTAGTTTTCAATTGTAAATGTT
>NW_021333259.1:0-1120 GCF_001605985.2 Dendrobium catenatum
AGCTCAATATTTTAATTAAACAATTAATAAAATAATTTCATATAAAAGTTAATTAACTAAACTCAACACATCTAATATAAGAAATTCACAATCAATTCAACATACAAATATAAGTCAACAAATTATAAGCAAAATCAACATATGATCATCACAAATAACATAATATTTAAATAAATTTCATAGATAAAAATATATATAAACATATAGTTTGAAAATTATTGTATCTGCTTTGAGATTAGCATTCTATATTATCACGGGCAAAAGGTGGCCGTATAATCCCCGCCTGAGCTGCACGTAAATGTACTCGTAGCGTCGTCTTCAGGGTAGCTATAAGCTTGCGGACAAAGATTCTTGAAGAATCTGGAGTACTTGGTGGGCCGACAATCGCCGGAGTTACAGCAATACTCATTCGTCTTGAACACATCGCAAGCGCCGTCGCAGCCGCCGGTGACTTTCAGCTCCGCCGGACACTCACCGGCGACGTCCGCCGCGCACCGCAGTGTGATGCAGTCGCCGGTATTAGGCCTGATTTGAACAGGCACGTTGAAGCCATCGACAAGTGAGATATCATAGAAGTCATTGTTGCCGTACTGGTACAGTGAATACTCAACCAAGGTGGCCGGCGGTGAGCCTTCGGCGGTACAGTTGAGAATTCCACCACAGCCGCCGGTGAGGCAGCTTCCCTTGCCGGAGGCGTCGAAGGAGCAGTTGGTGCGAGCCCAGAAGCGGCCGTTGCTGGCCGCAGCGGCCCTGGCGAGGCTCCAGTTACTGCCCGGAGTGAGCTCACGGCCGCCGCCGGGGATGGCGGCGGGCCAGATGGTGTAGGAGCAGTTGTTGATGAGGGTGAAGGTGGTGGCGTTGATGATGGGGCAGAGAAGGAGAGGGAGGAAGAGGACGAGGAGAGAAGAAGAGATCATGAAGGGTTTTGGAGGAGAAAGAAGAAGAAGAAATTTGATTATGGCTTCTTTTTTCATATAGAAATAAGGAAGGTAGCGTTGATAAGAAAAGAGTTGAAGAGAAGGACTAAGTATTATAAGTTCAATTTAATCTAGAAGAGAGATTGCTTTAGATTGCTTGAAATTTCTAAAATAATATTTTATTATATTAAAATGATTATATT
>NW_021333260.1:0-258 GCF_001605985.2 Dendrobium catenatum
AAAAGGAGAATCCTGATTGATCCCTTCCAAGATAAGTCCAGCCAAAAACGTAGAAGAGCACTGATCCTTCCCATGTTTTACACCATTTCTGTTCATCCAACTATAATAAACAGCATTGCAATAAATGATTACCCCCGTCTTCTTATCCTTGGCATTAGCCTCCAAGGCTTCAAACAATTGCAGTAGGCACACATACCGTGGGATAACAAATCCCCAACCATTCAGGACATCCAGAATTTTATGCAATTGATCACATCC
>NW_021333261.1:0-271 GCF_001605985.2 Dendrobium catenatum
TCAACTATCTACAAAATCAGTATCATATTAAATTAACATACTCATTTTCCTATTTATAAATCTCGCAATATTATTTTCACTTGAAGTATTATATAGTTTGTCCATTCCAATACAACATCAACAACAACAACATGGGGCTGTCTATATGAATTATTTTTTCTCCATAGAGTTCCTATTAAGAGTCAAATTCTCATTTAAATTTAATAAAAAAAGTTTTTTCTAATACTTTCTTACCAAGTCTTTTTTAAGTCTACATCTACCTTTCTTAACA
>NW_021333262.1:0-330 GCF_001605985.2 Dendrobium catenatum
TGTATGGAGTAATTAATTGTAAAGTTTAATGCGTCTTAGAGTAACAATAGCATATGATCCTGAAAGAAAGATTAAATTGGGTCAAATATGTAAGCATCTGACCACTTTGGTCTGCAAAATAAAAATTAGAGTTGTACAGAATGTAATGAGGGGCATTGACATTGTTTTTCTTTCATCCACCTATTCTTGGTACTCGTATCTCATATTTGTTTTTCTTTCTCTCATTTGCATTGATTGCCAATTGGCATTGTGGCTTGCTCGTACTTCACTGGCTGTAGTTGAAATGGGCAATGCTGAACATTTGGAATACATAATAATGCCAAATTGTAT
>NW_021333263.1:0-1380 GCF_001605985.2 Dendrobium catenatum
CAGCCGCCAACGACTTGTCTCCGTCCACCAACGATCACACGGGCCGCCCTCAAACTCCTACTGCAAGGCCACCGACAAACACACCAACCGGATCCCATGCGTGATGCTGCCTCTGAGGTGAGCTTTTTTTTATAGGTTTTAGATCATTATATGATTTCCTTAACTTATTCATCACATTAAAATATTATCTTTCTTATATTGGCCTTTTAGTTTGTATATCTTACATATGATAGTGAGTCAAGGCCTAGAGAGGTAGTTGATGGTTGAGAGGTATGGAGATGTTGGAGGGTTCTTAAGATTATTCATAACATTAAAATTTTAGGAGTTGCAGGTTGTGAAAGAATGTAGAGAGGTATGGAGATGTTGGAGGGTTCTTAAGATTATAGGATGCTAGGGTTTAGGGGTTGGCCAAATTTAACTAATCGGAGTTTTGTTGGGGAGAAGAGGAGAAGAAGATGGAGGGGGTAATTAATGATTCACCAAAGTCTTAGGGGATAACCACCAAGTATTTTTCATAAAATATTTGCACATTCAAGAAATATGGATGTTCTCACTAGACATTTGCAAGAGGTTGTACTCTAGTGTATGCTTTTTGGTGATTATATTCTTCTTGTTGATAAGACTAGAGTGGGAGTTGAAGGTAAACTTTAATTATAAAGGTCAACCTTAGAGTCTAAAGTATTTCGTTTGAGTATATCTAAAACTAAATATATAGAGTGTAATTTTAGTCATATTAGTTCTTGTGGGGGCATTGTGAATTTTGGTGATCAAATCATTAATAAGAGTACACATTTTAGATATTTTGGATCTATTGTTTAGAGTGATGGTGAAATAAATGGGGATATTATTAGTAGAATTCAAGTTGGATGGTTGAAGTGGAGGAATGCATCGGGGTTATTGTGTGATAGAAAAGTCCCCCTCAAACTTAAGGAAAAATTCTATAAGATGGTGGTGAGATTATGAAAAGCTTTATGGTGTCGAATCTTGGTCAATAAAAGAGAAGCATTATAATAAGTTAAGTGTTGCAGAGATGAGGTTGCTTAGGTGGATGAGTGGCTTTACCCCTAGAGATAGAATATGGAATGAGCATATATATGGAAATGTTGGAGTACCTCTAGTGGATGATGAGATTATAGAGTGTCTCCTTAAATGTACTTTATTGTATGCTTTTTGTTGATGATATTCTACATGTTGATAAGACTAAAGAGGGAGTTGAAGGTAAACTCGAATTATGTAGGTCAATTTTAGAGTCTAAAGATTTTTTCTTTAGTAGATCTAAAAATGAATATATAGAGTGTAATTTCAGTATCAATAGACCTAGTAAGAGGATTGTGATTTTGGGTGATCAAGTAATTAATAAAAGTATACGTTTTAGATATC
>NW_021333264.1:0-285 GCF_001605985.2 Dendrobium catenatum
GAAAACCCCCTACCAACAGGCCCAGCAAAAGCAAAAATGAGAGAGCCATTTTGATCCCTAAGAACACCCCCAAAACCAAAAGAATTACCCAACTTAGTACCCAAAACATTCAGCTTAACAGAAGAAGAAGAGGGCTTCTCCCAGTTAATGCATCTAGAATTACGAATAGAATAATCCACCATTAAATTAATGCCTAACTTGCGGGCAACAAAATTAACATTAAAAAAACTTTTAACTGAAATAAGCTAGACAGAATACAAGGCAACCACTTTATCCTTAATGTTA
>NW_021333265.1:0-250 GCF_001605985.2 Dendrobium catenatum
GCAAAAAAAAAAAAAAGTGTTATAACTTTATACTAGTATAAATGCACTGCAAGTGCACATGGTGCACGTTAATAAAATTTTAAAAATAAAAAATGATACAATAAAATTTAAAATTAAGTTATGAAATGTATTATCAATAATATTATCTATAAAAGAGAATATATGAAACCATTTTATTAAACTCAAGCACTATTATATCAACATCAAAACATTCTCATTAAAAATTGGTCTATGGGCTTACAACCTACTT
>NW_021333266.1:0-336 GCF_001605985.2 Dendrobium catenatum
TTGCATCAGAATGTCACAATTAGCAGGGGATGCCTCACCAAACACGAGAAGGTCATCCGCATATAGCAGGTGACTAATTTTAAAATTCCCAAAATGAGCCCCCATAAAAGGACTGCTGTCAATGAGAGATGAGAATGCATCCATCACAAAACAAAAAAGGTAAGGGCTTAATGGGCAGCCCTGTCTTAAACCAGCCGAGGATGAAATGTAACCTTCAAGAGACCCATTAACAATAACAGAGAAGTTAACATCACAAATGCAAGCCTTAACCCATGATATGAAAAGAGCAGGAATTCCTTTCTGTTCAAGCCTAGCCAAAACAAATTCCCTTGAAAC
>NW_021333267.1:0-264 GCF_001605985.2 Dendrobium catenatum
CAGGTATTGCACTATTACCACAAGTGTCTCTCCTTTTTCCCAAACAACAAGGTGGAGAAGCCTTAAAAAAACTCTCTTCCACCACTACCCAGTGCGGTAGAGAACCGTCATCCTTTTACACCCTCCAAGTGTCGGTAGAGAACCATTAGCTGTCCACACTCTCCAAGTGTAGGCATAGAACCTTCATCCATTCACACCTTCCAGGTGTAGGCAAAGAACCCTCGTCCTTTCACACTCTTCAAGTGTAGGCAGAGAAACATCGAC
>NW_021333268.1:0-536 GCF_001605985.2 Dendrobium catenatum
TCATCGGTCTTCTGCCCAAGGCCGTACTTCTACCCGAAGTCGGACTTCTCCTACTCGTCGGACTTCTGCTCGTCGACGAACTTTCGTCGGTCTTCTACACGACAGTACTTCTATGGGACGTCAGACTTCTGCCTGCCGTCAGACTACTAACCGTCGTCGGACTTCTTCCCGTTGACGGACTTTCGTCGATCTTCTACTCGACGTCGGACTTATGCTCATCAGCAGACTTCCACTCGACGTTGGACTTCTGCTCATTAGTAGACTTCTACTCGTCGTTGGACTTCTGCTCGTCGACGAACTTCCGTCAGTCTTCTACCCGATGTCGGACTTCTGCTCGTCAGCAGACTTCTACTCGACGTCGAACTTCTGCTTGACGTTAGACTTCTACTCGTTATCAAACTTCTCCTCGTCAACGAACATTCATCGGTCTTCTGCTCGAGGCCGTACTTCTACACGACGTCGGACTTCTCCTTGTCGTCGAATGTTTGCTCGTCAGCGGACTTCTACTCGTCGTCGGACTTCTGCCCGTCGACGAA
>NW_021333269.1:0-1023 GCF_001605985.2 Dendrobium catenatum
AAGAATAATTTGCCACCAAGACCTTCATTGCCACGACAAGAACCTTGGAAAGAGGAGTATAAATCACTCAACACATCTCGAGTAAATGTATTGATGGCCATCAAAGATTAAGATGGATTAAGATACTGTGAAATGTCCAAATCCTTTGAAGAAAAATGTAAGAAATCATAATAAATACTATCATTTTCATTGTAGTCGTGGTCAAACTACCAAAGCCAATAAGTTGCTTAAGGATGAAATTGAATGCTTATCCACAAAGGTTATCTTCGATGATTTATTTGAGATTCACCTTCCCTAGAGGAAGCTCATCCCACTGTGGGGCAAAATCAATAATAATAGAGGAAACCATTGAATAATTATATAATAATTGGTGAGATTGAAACCATCATAATAGACCCTTTATTATCTGATAAAGTCTTTTTGACTATAAATGAAAATTGAACACCAAAGAAGGCTCATATTGATCATTATATCAGTTTTTATGATTCTAATTTAGAGGGAGTAAATCATCAAGATCTGCTTATGATTAATGAGGGGATAGGTGATCGATGTTATAACATCAAAAGAATTATTATTAAAAGTTTGTTAGGGGGGGGGGGGGAATTTGTATTTTAAAAATCTTTCAATCAAAAACAAAAACTCAACCAAACCAAAATTCACCACAAAGAAATTTAACGTGCGAAAATTAAATATAGAAAAAGTAGTAGTAAAGGATGCATAAATTTATAGTGGTTCAGTCAACTTGATCTACGTCCACTCCTCAGAGGCATAATCCGAGTATTGCGCTAAACTCAGTGATTCTCCTTTTGCTCCCATAACAAGATGGAGAAGCCTTTACAAAACCTCCTTTCCACCAACATCGATGTGGTAGAGAACTCAACTCCTTTTGCTTCCTCTTGAAGCAGATAGAGAATCTTGATTTATTGCTGAAGTGGACCTCTCTTGAACCTCCAAGAATAAAGGATGGCGATCAGATAAGATGACTTGGATCCTTGCTTGGAGTAACCTTTGTGAAACCTCTCA
>NW_021333270.1:0-289 GCF_001605985.2 Dendrobium catenatum
GTAAGCACAAAAAATAAAATAAAAGATAACACAAAAAACTAAAAATTTCAAGCAAGTGATAAAGCAGCGAGTTTAAGCAATTTTGAGCTGCGAGCCTCTTTATATCCAATTATCCTTATGCTCCCGTGAGAGCACACCTGCAAAACTCAACAACAGTCAGATTTAGGAACCCAAACCGGTTTGGGTCCTATCTTATGAAAAGTAGAAGGTGATGCTTGTGAGTCATGCTGTGCATTATTTAATTTTGGTCTACACACCCATTGTGTACTACGATAAACTGTGCAAGTGT
>NW_021333271.1:0-260 GCF_001605985.2 Dendrobium catenatum
TACTTGGATCATATAGTACAATCATACTTCGTATGTATGAATAGTTAAAAAATATCATTGTATGATCTTGTAAAAATTAATTTTGTACTCTGTCAGTCGTGTGTATGACTGAATTTGTAAAAAGTTTATATAGATTGTTAGACCTAATTCAATTATGTTGCGGATCTATTTTCATGATTTATGATTTTGATAATATCAAACACTTCTATTCCTCTACGACGATCTTATTTACTAACATTTCAGGTCCACATGATCAGACT
>NW_021333272.1:0-514 GCF_001605985.2 Dendrobium catenatum
TTCTTAATAATAAGCTATACTCATTGAAGATCTTTTGATATATTTTATAATCCTTAAAATAACATCCCATTGTTTCTTCTTTGAATTTTGCATATGTTAATTAACCACACTATGTGTCTTCATGACTACCAATAAATGATTTCCCCAACCTCTTTGTAAGATCATAGAAGAGTTAGAGCTAGAAGTTACTATTACATAAAACACTAGAGACAAGGACAAGAAAGATGAGATGGGAGCAAGACGTTAAGATCAAGCCTACTACTACTGTAATTATAGAATTGTTAATCTAATATTGCATTAAGGAATCTTAATAGCATTTCTTCCTTAAATGAATGATTTTTTTTTTCTTTTGCTTGGGTATTTGTCTACGTTTGTGAGATATGATAAATTGTATCTCCGTGTATGAGCTATGATAAATTGTACCATACAAGTGTGATATTGCCAAAAGCATGGTTTGCCAATAAAATGATCGAGTTAAATGGCCAAACGATTCAACCATGATTAGCGAGCCTAA
>NW_021333273.1:0-275 GCF_001605985.2 Dendrobium catenatum
TACCGAGTTATACAAAAAAATACCGAGTTTTTTCTATGAAAAACTCGGTATTTTTTTGTATAACTCGGTATTGCTCGGTATTGATCTTCACAGAGCGGTATTCCTCATTATTACCAAATAATACCTAGCAATACCGAGCAAATACTGAGTTTTTTTGTGGGATTTTAATGCCGACCGGACGTTCCTCTACTCCGGTCGGAGGACCTAATAATTGTTCCAATTTACGACGTGATAAAATCTAAATTCATCGTATTGTGCAAGGGGGAAATAAAACC
>NW_021333274.1:0-480 GCF_001605985.2 Dendrobium catenatum
TTAAGCTGCGTATGAGAGTAAGGATATATTTGATGTAGTTTTATTTTGAGTGAAATAAGAGTTTGGAAGGTGTTGGTGGTCGACCCAATTCTAGAAACTAGCTAAGATTTGGAGTCGTTGGTTCTTCGTAGCATAACTTCTTCTCCAGAAACCCAAATGACATGAAATAAAAACATAATTTCATAAACGATGAAGCTTCCATCATTATTGGAAAACTATATATCTTGATGTCGAGTGTGTAAATTAACAATATTCTCGTTAACTTTAATTTCTATCAAGAATGTAAAAACAAAGAAATAAGTAAAACCCTTTTTTTTAAATAAAAGTACTAATTAATTTAACGCTTTTCATTTTTTTTAGAATTTTATTAACAAAAATCATTACAATAACTGTGACTCAAAAATATAAGTTCAAATTTCACTCTTCATTTTCTCAAACCACATTTTCCAAATTTAAAATAAGATTTTACCGTTGCAGATA
>NW_021333275.1:0-306 GCF_001605985.2 Dendrobium catenatum
TATCTTAATTTAAATATAAATATTTTATGTTATTTTAATAATTTTTATTTGAATATTTTGATATAAAATATTTTAATTAAACAAATTCTAAGAAATATAATTTGCAGTGGAAATCTTAACAGTGACGAATGGAATGAGCGAAGATGTTGCAGAATCTCTAACGACAAATTTGTTATAGAGATTGATGAATCAGTGCTATTGTCTTAAAGATCTCATTCACGAGAAAAACGAATAATTAATTCACTTTTCCTTTATATTTTTTCATTTATTTTTTGCAAGCATGCAAATGAAACTTTTAGCGAATGT
>NW_021333276.1:0-533 GCF_001605985.2 Dendrobium catenatum
CAACAAAAGGAGTGTGGAAAGAAAAAGGTGTTAGTTTGTTGTGTGATGGTTGGACAGATCCTCAAAGAAGACCCCTTATTAATTTCGAGTCCGTAACAGAGAATTACCCAATGTTCATTAAAGCAGTGAATTGTGAAGGAGAATACAAAGATAAACATTTTATTGCCAATTTGATTAAAGAGGTGGTAGTCATGATTGGGCATTCAAATGTTGTGCAGGTTATTACAGATAATGCACCGGTGTATAGAGCTGCAGGATTATTGGTGGAGCAAATTTATCCCCATATATTTTGGACACCCTGTGTTGTGCACAGTTTAAATCTTGCTCTAAAAAATATTTGTGCAGCAAAAAATACAGAGGCTAATGAAATCATCTATGCTGAATATCATTGGATAACAGTGGTTGCAGATAATGCTATTCTGATCAGAAATTTTATTATGAATCATTCTATGAGACTTTCAATGTTTAATGATTTCTCCTATTTGAAAATACTAGTTGTTGCTGAAACTTGTTTTGCCTCTGTAATAATCATG
>NW_021333277.1:0-242 GCF_001605985.2 Dendrobium catenatum
CTCTCTTTCTCTCTCTCTCTTCCCTCTATCACACTCTCTCCTCTCTCTCTCTCTCTCCCTCCCTCCCTCTATTTCATCTATATCCCTCTCTCTCTGTCTCTTACTCTCTCTCTATCAATATCTCCCTCTCTTTCTCTCTCTCTCTCTCTCTTTCTCTCTCTCTCTCTCTCTTTCTCCCTATCTCCCTCTTTATCTTGCTCTCTCTTTCTCTTTCTCTCCTTCTCCTTCTCCCTCCCTCTCTC
>NW_021333278.1:0-236 GCF_001605985.2 Dendrobium catenatum
GGTAAAGATTACGAAATCTGAAGGAAGTAATGAAAAAATTTCTAATATATATATAGTTTGATCAAAATATTATTTTTTATTATTATATATTTCAAATATATTAAAAATGATGGATTATTGTATGTGTTGACTCAGGATCATAATGACTATATAGTGTTAGCGTACTAATCCACGTTAGTCATATACAGTCATGTACCTTCTTGTTTCTCAGTTATTATATATACAAGTGTATTACT
>NW_021333279.1:0-373 GCF_001605985.2 Dendrobium catenatum
CTGTTTATGTTTAAGTTCAATGAAATGCATTTTTCTGTTCCTGTTTATTTCATCATGTTTTAGTTAATTAAAAATAATAAAAAAAATTAAAATATATAAACAAATAAAAAATGCCTTGCAAAATTACTTATTAATAATATTATTTGACATCATCAAAAAATGAGAGATTTTTGAAATCCATGACCCCTAGTCTGAGTTTGTGATGATGATAAATAATATCGTTTGGATTACTATTCATTAAATACCTTTGATTTATGCTCTTATCTGCGAGTACTAATATTTCAGGGAGATCACAAGTTACTTAGGACAACAAGAAGACTCAAGACTGGGTAGAGTAGGAGTTGGAGTTCATAACATTGTAATTTTCTATTTA
>NW_021333280.1:0-9307 GCF_001605985.2 Dendrobium catenatum
TTCGCTCGTTGCAAGGGCAACTAGCTTTCATTCGACGGTTCATATCGAATCTGTCGGGTAGATGCCAGCCATTTTCAAAGTTGATGAAGAAAGATGTCCGCTTTAAATGGGATGATGAATGCCAAGAAGCATTTAATAGTATCAAGATATACTTATTGAACCCTCCTATTCTTGCGGCGCCAATCCCCGGGAAACCTCTTATACTGTATACAACGGCATTAGAAGAGTCCCTCGGAGCACTGTTGGCCCAGCATAACGAAGAAGGCAAGGAAAATGCGTTATACTACATCAGTCGGAGGTTGATTGAAGCAGAAATTCGCTATTCCCCAATTAAGAAGCATTGTTTGGCATTAATCTTTGCAGTTCAGAAGCTCCGCCACTATATGCTTTCGCACAAAATTACCTTAATATCAAAGATCGATCCGCTGAAGTTCTTGATGACAAGACCAGCGTTGACAGGTCGTTTAGCCAGATGGGCAGTGATATTACTACAATTTGATATCACGTACATGCCACAGAAAGCGGTAAAGGGACAAGCTTTGACAGATTTTCTCGCAGCGCATCCTATCCCGGCAGACTCCCCGCTTAATGATGATTTGCCTGACAAGCAAATCATGCAGGTCGAGGAAAGCGAAAAGTTACCATTCTGGGAGATGTATTTCGATGGGGCATCATCGATTAAGCCTGCCCGACCTCCAAATATCGCGAGAGCCCGAGCCGGCATCGGTCTCCTTTTCGTGACACCCGGGGGAGGTATAATGAGATTTTCATTCAGTTTGACTGAACCTCGGACCAACAATGAAGCCGAATACGAAGCTCTAATAGCAGGGCTGGAGATTGCAATCGATATCAAAATTCAAAATCTTCAAATCTTCGGCGACTCTCAACTTGTGATAAATCAAGTCTTGGGCATTTACAATATTTGTAAGGTTGAGCTGGCTCATTATCACCGGCGGACCCTTGAGCTCCTGAAGCATGTGCCAAATGTTAAAATAGTTCAAGTTCCCCGAGGACAAAATGCCAAAGCAGATTGCTTCGCCAAATTGGCCAAGGAAATGACAAATACCAACGAGGAGAGACCTATATATATCGGAGTTTATAACCGTCTGGTGTTGGAACCCGCCCTGTTGCAATTCCCGCGGGCAGAAGAAGTATCAGATTCAAGCAAACGAGATACGACTCCGAGTGACCCTCAACCTCTTCACCAGATTATTATGGAAAATTATCCAGAAGGATATCATGTAGCTAAGAGACGTAAAGCCAGTCAAGCTTCAGAATCATGGCTGCATTGCTTAGATGTTGATAATGAGATTTTCATTCAGTTTGACTGAACCTCGGACCAACAATGAAGCTGAATACGAAGCCCTAATAGCAGGGTTGGAGATTGCAATCGATATCAAAATTCAAAATCTTCAAATCTTCGGCGACTCTCAACTTGTGATAAATCAAGTCTTGGGCATTTACAATATTTGTAAGGTTGAGCTGGCTCATTACCACCGGCGGACCCTTAAGCTCCTGAAGCAGGTGTCAAATATTAAAATAATTCAAATTCCCCGAGGACAAAATGTCAAAGCAGATTGCTTGGCCAAATTGGCCAAGAAAATAGCGAATACCAATGAGGAGAGACATATACATATCGGAGTTTATAACCGTCGGGTGTTGGAACCCGCCCTGTTGCAATTCCCGCGGGCAGAAGAAGTATCGGATTCAAGTAAACAAGATACACCCACAACCTCTTCACCAGATTATTATGGAAAATTATCCAGAAGGATATCATGTAGCCAAGAGACGTAAAGCTAGCCAAGCTTCAGAATCGTGGTTGCATTATTTAGATGTCGAAGTAGAAGATGATTGGAGGCAGCCCTTCATCGAATATTTCAAAGAAAGTAAACTCCCAACAAATAAATCTCAAGCCATGCAAATTAAGAAGAGAGCATTGCGGTACGCATTTGTCAACGACATGTTGTACCGACGAGCTTTTGATCAAATGTGGCTAAGATGTCTAAAGACCAAGGAAGCTAATAAAGTGGTAACAGAAGTCCACGAAGGACTTTGCGGAGCACATCAGTCAGGTCCCAATATGGAGGCTAAAATTAAAGAATGGGTTATTATTGGCCAACAATGGTGAGGGACAGTATCGACCACGCTAAGAGGTGTCACGAGTGTCAAATTCACGGTGATGTTATACATCAACCGCCTAACCCTCTACACCCAACAATAGCGTCATGGTCATTCGAATGCTGGGGCACAGATATAATCGGGCCGATAGATACGCCATCATCAACTGAGCACCGCTTTATTTTGGCAGTTACAGACTACTTCTCGAAGTTGGCAGAGGCGGCTCCACTCAGAGAGGTCACATCCGAGCATGTGATCAACTTCTTTGCCCACAATATTGTCTACAGATTTGGTGTTCCGCGTCGCATAATCTCAGATAACGGCACAGCATTCAAAAGCACCAAAATTTACAAGTTTGTAGATCGACACAAGATTGATTGGAGGTATTCATCAATATACAATCCAAGAGCGAATGGCTTGGTAGAAGCCTTCAACAAGAAACTAGTGAAATTGTTGAAGAAGATCCTTACTAAGAATAAAAGAGTGACATACAAAGATGGCAGAGGCGTTATGGGCCTATCGTACAACCCATAAGACACCAACCAAAGCCACTCCTTATTCACTGGTATTTGGAGTTGAAGCAGTGTTGCCATTAGAAGTTGAACTACCATCCCTCCGGGTAGCAATTCAGTGCGATCTAACCCAAGAATAAAATGCTCGCCTAAGAATGGAAGAACTCGATGCACTCGATGAGATTAGGCTGCAAGCTCAACAGAACTTGGAGATTTATTAAGCAAGGATGATGAAATCATTTGATCGGATGGTGCGCCATCGAGTATTTCAAGAAGGAGAATTGATTCTGGTGCTGAGAAGACCAATAATCCCACATCGAAAAATCGGTGGCAAATTCGTATCCAATTGGGAAGGCTCCTTCGTCATCGAAAAGGTGTACCAAGGAGGAGCCTATCAACTTATCAATCTGCAGGGTCAGAGACCCATGCCGCCGATCAATGGTCGATATCTAAAGAAGTATTTTGCATAAAATTATCCATGAAAATATTTTGTTTAATGCACTGTGTATTTTACACGTGTTTATTAGCATATATGCTTTACATTTTAAAATTCTCTTGTGTCACAAGAATGTATTTCAAAGAACTCACAAAAATCCCCCATAAGACTGGGGGCATTTTAAATATTTATCCGGGTCGACATCGCGCCGCATGCCGAAATGTCTGAATAAATATTTAAAATCTCAAAATATAAGATTTATATGAAATCTCCCTGCGAGATATGGGGCATTTTAAATATTTATTTGAGTTGACATCGTGCTATACGCCGAGATCCCTAAATAAATATTTAAAATTTCAAATTTCCAAATTTATTCTATTCTAGAATGACCCTTTGAAGCAAGGGGCATTTTAAATATTTATTCGGGTCGACATCGCGCTGCATGCCGAGATCCCCGAATAAATATTTAAAATTATCAATGCAAATATTCTCTTAAGGAAGATACAATGAATTCTCTTCAAAGTATATACAGGTCATCTTCAAGAAGCTTAAGACTCCATTTTCTCCAATGTACCAAGATTCAAAAGTCAGGAAAGAGATTTTTGTAACTACACACTCCAACAAATTGAGTCAGAAAAGCTTGAAGTCTTTCGACAGCCTAAAGCTTAAGATTCTAATGGGTGTAAAAGGTCGGATCCAACACGCCCAAATATGGCCGGATCGCTGGCAGTTCTGTCTACTCAATACGCCATAAGAACGGACGTAGTAGCGGAACCCCCACTTCGTCAACCCGTCAGTAAGGATTGTAGAAGAACGAAGGCCAATTTGATTCGACAAGTTCAAGTGGTTGTAGTCCACTGAATTCTCCGAATTAACCGTATAATCAAAATTCTAGTGGGAAGAAGGAAGTGTCACGAGCAACTACTAAATATGCGTAGGATCCAAAATCCTCAATCACAAAGGAGAACTCTAAATCTACCAACTCCAGTGAAATCAGCATTGGGAAGAATATTTCTCATGGCTCAAGTCTGAAACCTGTATGGGCGTAGAAGGTCGGATCCAACAAGCCCCAATGTGGCCGGATCGCTGGCAGCTCCATCTACTCAACACGCCATAAGAAAGGCCGTAGTAGAGGAACCCCCATCTCAGCAACCAGAGGACAAAGGACTCAAATTCTAGCACTCCTGATCTGATGAACTCAAGTGACTCAGATTAAATTCTCCTCAAATGGTTGAGGATTAAGATATTACCTACATTTGATAGTATCGACCAAATCCAAAACTTACAAATCCTTCAACAAATCCGTAAAGCACAAAGCGATGATCGAAGGAATTCTTCTTCAACAAGTCCAGCAAAGCACAAAGCAGAGGACCGAAGAAAGTTGTCTTAAAGTTCATTAAAAGCCTATGGCTGAATTAAGAGGGGATTTCGTCATCAACAAGTTCGTTAACCACAAAGCTTTGGACCGATGACTCTCTAATCATTAACCTAATGCAAGACCCGAGGGCTGGGTTATCAACATGCACTCCTTCATCAAGCCCGTCAAAGCATAATGCAAAGGGCAGATGGAATGGAAATTTCCTGACAAGTCAATGAGGACAAATCAGGTAACCCTTCATCAAGTCCGCCGCAGAAAGCACAGGACAAAAGGAAGCAAACTCTTAAATGTTAAGTGAGATTCGTCGTCATTAAGTCCATTAGCACAAAGCGTCGGACTAATAATAATTCCAACTGGTTCAATAAGCAATTATAGCCGAGCCAAAAGCAATTGCAAATTTGACACTTAGGTCAATACACAAACATATATGCGAAGAGAGTACAAGAAAGAGAATAAAGATACATAAAGAGGGTTACATAATCTTCAACAAAGAGCAATATGAAATTATGATTAGAGTAATCGATTTTGTAGATCTTGAAGCTGTGACATCACTTCGGCAAGAGTCTGATGTTCGGTCTCAGCGACATGCAATTCTTCTACAGCCCGAGTAAGTGCAACCTCAGCATCTTGCACAGCGCGGTGGAAAATCTGATAACGATCACGCTCCCTCTCGATTACTCGTGCTTGCACTTTTTGTTTTTTCTGGAGGTCATCCTTGCGGGACATTGAATCTTTGATTTCCCTCCAGAGATTCTTTATCTTTGAAGAAAGTTTGTCCACATCAGTTGAAGTACTGCCAGATCTCTCATTATATCGTCTCATAGCATCAGCAGTCCTTGTGAAGTTATCATGGGCAGTATCGGCAATTTCTCGGCAAATTCTAACCTTCTCGCGAAGATCATGTAATGAGACCCTGGTTTGTATGATTGACAGAGACTTCAATCGTCGGACATAAAACTCAGCCTCACGGCACAACCCTTCCCAGAACATCATTTCATCTTCTTCCATTCCAATCTGTGATAAAACATTTAAGGTAGCATTGACAGTGTTCGTAAATTGATCAAATGATTCAGGCGAGCCTGGGTTCAGTTTGGCAAATCACTTCACATAGGAATTGCATGCTTTGATCGCGCATGTCCATATTCCTTATATCAGGGAATCGTGGAATGTGACGGAATATTTCTGATTGATAATCTGCTCCTTCTGACACTATAAAAGGGTGATGGAAGATATTAAAAAAAAAGAGAGAAAAAAAAGAGGAGGCGAACATAGATGACATAAGAAAAAAATGAATGTTCATACATGTGCTAGATTCCACAAAGTGTGCTGGTGGGTTGTCAATGAAAGGGGCTTCAACCACTGGAGCCAGCTCGAAAAAAGTCGGAGTGTACTCTGGCGCACTAGACCCTCCAGCAGGTGGTGACTCCCTTGCTGTAGATGTTTCTCCAGGCCAATATAACGAGAAGGAGGCTGTTGGAAAGAGTGTCTCCACGAAAGAAGACCCCGCTTCAGGTATAGGGGAGGGTATGCGCATGCTGGAAAAGCCCCCTTCATAATCATCAGAAGGAATGTGTCTGGCATCCACAGACATTCGATAAGAGTCAAAAGGTACTTCATCATGGGGGAACAACTGTTGTGGTAAAGGGCTCGCTGTCCAATCAGCTGAAGCACGCGAAGGCTCCATAGGACGAGAACGTACACGACGACGTCCCGATGAAGGGACATTGGCATAGCCTGGAGAGGGTTCCCTTGCTCGCACTCGTGATGGGGAAGATGTAATTCCCTCGGTGGTATGTTGATCACCTTGCCCGCCTGCACTCAAATTAAAAGAGGAAAGATGTGTAAATAAAAAAAATGAAGATGATAAAAAGTATATATACCTTCATTGGTTCCCTCGTGTGCTGAACCTCTTCGAGACCTTTGACCCCGAGGAGCTCCTAATGATCGCACCCGTCGTTCGTATTTACGGGCTCCGTGCTCCATAAAGGGTGCATATGATAATTTCACCCAAGTCAATCTAGTGTAGCTGACTCCGATAAGGCTGCCGGGGGGTGCTATACGAAATCTACTACCTGTGCCAAGCCTAAGCAAATGAATCCACATCAGTGAAGCGACGTACATGCGGGTTTCCGCGGGTACTGTATTCAACCCGCTAACATCCGTAACACCAGGAAGGCGCGGCAAACCATCATATGCTGTAGCTTGTGAAAGGCCGAATTGTCTGGCAGTTCTATTGGGTTGATATCTTTCCAAGATCACCGATTGCCCGTAACGATAGCACAACCATCCAGGTCGCATGCTAATGAAATATTCAGCAACAATTAAAGAGCGCCCTTTAAAAAGCAAGGTATACCTGCCGTGGCGATCAGTGTCATCGACGATGTCTGTTCCTATCAAATTACTGGGTAGGTTGCCAAGCTCTGGCTGATGTACTAAGCGGAAACGGTCTGCAACAAGGTGTGGTGCGAAAAAGAATAATCGTACGCGCTCCTTCTCCAGTGTGGACGAAGCCCTCAAAAGTTGCATGATGATTGGGTACCCCTTATATGAGAAGTAAGAGGGATATTCCAGACAACTAAATGCTCCCTGAATGTGAATGTGAACCCAAGCATATATATATTGCCAAGGGAGGGTTGTATCATGCCCATCGAGTGTGGGATTCTCTGAAATAGCTCTGAATGTTCTAAAAATTTTATTGAGAACTACGGGGGCAAGAGAAATACGCTCTCCATGTGACAAGAGACTGGCCGCCAGTAAAGCATTGCACCGAATAGCGCCTCCCTTAGCAGGGAGGACAAATATGCACAGCCAGCAAACTAAAAATCCGACGAGAAATAACTCTTTGCTCATACCTGAAAGAGCGGGAGACATGTACCCTACGTCAGTGGAGGGTTCGGCAAGGTCTTCTGATAAAGCATCGGCGTACTCCACGCCTAGTTCAAAAGGATCTTGTATATGAGCGGTGATTTGATTGAGTTCCTCCTCCCTAATGAAACTGCGAATCCAGATGTCTAAAGGGATAGTGGCCCGGGAACGCCTCGATAGCTTGGCTTCTTTACAAACCCGCCAATAATGGCTCAGTGCAGCAGGAAATACTGTGGGTAAAATTAGTTCTCCCCTCCTATTCCTGCTGCAGGACAGTCGCCTACGGAATAGCTCCTCATCTGGAGGAATGCATTCTTCATACCGACGTCCAAAGATCGGCAGACCAGAGACTGCCTGCAGCTCCCACAGCGTGATTGTCAACTCCTCGGAGCCCATCCAGCAAGTGTTAGTCGTCGGGTCCCAAAATTCTATCACCCCCTTTATCCAAGAGCGGGGAATATTCTCGAAGCTGAACATTGAAGCATATATAGCTTCGTATATACCTGCCCTTTTCAAAATAGTTTTATGGGCTCTTAAGACATACCTTGCCCAAGATATATACCCACGTGCAGGTCTAGAAAGTTGCCCAACTGGAGAATCTCTAGGCCACTCATGTGCAGCTGGTTGTAGTTGTCGGTGACTCAATAGTTTCGATTGCCCAACTTTCTCAATAATATCGGCGGCTAGCTCCAGAATGTCGCACATACCAGAGCTCACTTGAGCAATGGTACTCACCAAGGGGTTGTAATCCCCGCATTTCAACCTGATGGTGGTCACCCACTCAGCAGGATCTTCATATACTGAGGGAGCAAGCTCAGAGCGTGGCAGAAGCGGCGAGCGTACGAAGAATTCGCCATAAGTACTGCGGCCCCTCAGCATCTCCTCGTGTTGCTCCAGCCTATCAGCCATATTAGCAGTCCCGCGAGGATCGTGCTTGTCAATCAATTCCCAAATGGCCTCTTTACTAGGCTCATTTCGCGGCATTCCCTCCGATCTACTCCAGTTGAACATCTTTCCTGACAAAAGATAAAAGAATCATAAGAAAGCATGCAAGCTGATGGGAGGAATGAAGCATAAAAATACTTTATATATTTCGCTCCTATCTTGCGTTGACATCCAAAGAAAAAGGAGGGGAAGAAAATTCTTAGAGATCCGCAATGTCAACTGTGTACAACAAACATGGTCCGCTTTAGGCGCGCACCATATTTGTTGGGGGGCATTTGTTAACCCTAATACGAGTGTCGAGTCGAGTCGACCGCGCAAGGAGGGTTTCAAAAGCGAAAGAGCACGAAATCGCGCAAAATCTCACCCGACGCGTGTCGACCAAAAACTCAAAATCGCCGAGACGACCTCTGTTCCCGAAACAGACAGCGCCAATGCGTCCGGAGCAACGGAAACAACTAAGATTGACACCCATATTGATGGGGGTCGACGTTCGGCGGAAATTTTAATTTTGGGCGCGCGAATCGGGACGACGACTTATGCGAGCGACGACGCGACGACCAACTCGATGCAAGATTAAAATTTTATTTTTATTTTTGTGCAATTTAATTTAAAAAAAAAATTAGAAAAAAAGAGAGAAAGAGAGCTTTTTTTTAAAAAAAAAAGTTTTCTAAATAAAAAAATCTAAAAAAATACCCAAAATGCCCTCACTTAACCCCCTAAACCCTCATACTCTCTCCCAACCGAACCCTCCTACCCACTCACGCCTCTCCCTCACGCGATTCCAACCGGCCGGCCTCCTCCCTCCTCCCTCCTCCTCCAAGCAAGGTTCCTACGTCGCCGTCGCCGCCTCGATTGCTGCACACCCAAGGTAAAAATTAGTATTTACTTTTTGTGCATGAAATAAGTACTCGTGACCGCTTTTCTTAGCGGACGAGGAAAAACTTAAGTACCCGTGACGCACTGAGCGAGCGGGGAAATTCGTATGCATGAAAATATAAGTACCCGTGACTGTTTTTCTTAGCAGGCGAGGAAATTTGTTATTTGTAAAAAAAA